>NC_046155.1:154052115-154225695 GCF_011064425.1 Rattus rattus | reverse complement strand
CTAGGCCATGCACATGTACATGTTTATTTTATGTATTACATGCCATTTCCATGTATTGCACACTTACTCATGTATTACATGTTTACTTCATGTAATACACACTTACTCGCTAAATAGTATTAATTTCATGTAAGTTACACACTTACTTCATGCATTGCTAATTTACTCCCTCAAAGGTACACTGCCATGTTGGCTGGGAGGCAGATGTCAAAGAGTGTCCGCTATAATGAGACACAAGATCAATAGGCGGGACTCTCTATGATAAGCAAAGTTAATGGTTTCATAAGAAGAGTTACTGAGGCACTGGCAGTATGCACGCCTTTAATCTCAGCCCTGGATGGGGTGAGGCAGGAGGATTCTGAGTTCTAGGCCGCCTCATCTCCATAGAGCGAAAGCTGGACAGCCAGAGCCGCCACTTGAGAAATCCTGTCTCAAAAATGTCATGAAATAAATAAACGAAAACAAAACAAATGCAAATAAACGAATGGAAAGGAAGCCAGGAAGCTCACCTGCCTGACCACATGCAGCTCCCCTGCTGTCTCTGTCAGGACCCCTGCTGAGTCCTCACACACAAAGATAGCTCACAAGACAGGGCTCCCTTGATGGACTGCTGAACCATGATACCATGCCCCCTGGACAACAATCCCACCGTACCTGGTCCCACCTCTGATGGGCATACGATGAGCCAGTCCATTCTCTAAAGCATCTTTCTTTTCCATCCGATCCTGTCAGCAATGTCCTAATCTGTTCAGCCTGATAGCCAACGGTGTGCTACCCAGGTCGCCTGGCCTCCCTAAAGACATCATCCATCGATCCCCACTGAACACACCTAGACTGACTCAGCCAGTCTCCCCAAGAACACACGGAATGAGGTCGCCCATTTCACCCTGCCCTGCAGCATCCTGGTGCAGAAGGAAAAGGTGGTGTCGGTTGGGGCTAGGCTGGCAGCCTTCCAGCAGGGCAACAGTACTGTTCATGACTACGAGACCTGTATGCCACAGCTACACTGTGGCTCAAATCAGACAACCCAGGAAATGAATACAACAGCCAAGGAAGGCTAATCATCACTGCTTTTACCTCAAACTTCCTGTGTTTGAAGTCATACGTCCGCCATGAAAGACATTACTAATCAAGTACTGCACTATCCCCATCCTATCTAGATACTGCACTGCCTCAGGAACCTCTCCCTGGCTGTTCATGGAGGGCCCTGGCCTGGTATATGTGGCCTCTCTGCCGTCACACTGTTTCCTCAGTTCCTCTTTTCTAAGCCATCATCTTCTTCTTATGTCTCTGGTTATCATGGTCTGGGCACCATGGACAACACTCCTGAGGTGCATCGCTTTTCTCTGCAGAAAAGCATTCCCCACCTGGAGAAGTATCCATGCTTGTACCAGGCAGAAAACCCCGTCTGCATCTCCTATAACCTTCCCCATAATTTCACCCCAGGTATTGCAGCATTCACATGGACCCCAACTCACAAACCCAATGAAGCTCTGATCCACTTGGACCTTAGTGATTATCTGCTTGGGAGGATTGCAGCCTGTCTTCCCAGCTCTGGCAGCTGCAGTAAGCCCTGTTCGATGACCACCTGGTCCCCATGGTCCTCATATCATGATCGTATGCCCAGAAAATCCCCCCTCTCTGGCTTGGCCCAGGAATCAAGAGGTGATTTAAGTGTCGTGTAGGTGGAGGGTTAAGTGGGGATTTAGCTATTGTCCATCCTAGGCCTTCCAGGAACATAGGCACCCCAGGGTCTGCAGACAAGCAGACAGATCCGCAGGCAGATGCAGTCTCGAAAGTAATAATTGATTTTCGGCCAAGGGTTGTGGTGGTGTGCAGTCCATGAACTGAACAGTTTCTCACGGGGTGACAGCACAGGCTGGCCCAGAGCCAAGGAGAGAGCGCCTGAGCAAACGAGAGACGGAAGCTTCCCTATGTTCCAGTTATAGATGTCCTGACAGTTATCTCCGCCGGCCCAGGTTCAGGGCTGAGATGTTCTGCTGAAGGCCGCCGCCCTGGTGTGGGCACCTTTCACCTTCCTGTGGAGCCACGGATACTGCTCAGTACTGCTGGTCCTGCCACCATCTACTTCCCTGAATTCTACCAGCTTAATCCTCTTATGTCTCCTGGAATAATAGCACATGGCACGGCCTCACCAGGCGCCTGGGGCCCAGCAACTCCACCCTGTATCTCCTACCTCGGGGACCTGAGACCCCAAATCCTGCCAATATGTATACAGGCTCTCATCCTGTATACCTCCACTCCCTACCCAGGGACTTGGGGGGAGCCCTACACCTGAAGACTCAGATTGAGCTCCTCCCTGCCTGTGGCCCACCATCCTTGTTCCTGAGCCAGGAAGTGAAGCAGCCTAACAGAGGATAGCCCCTGGGCTGGGCCACCTCAGTGTCCTGGCATCTGCTGCCGATCCCCATACCTGCAGCACTGGTGGTACCTGGATGACCAAACTATCTGTGAAACCCATAGAAAGCCTTTGTCCTCCAAAAAGACAGTGACTGCGGGCTCTAAAAGAGTCACCGAAAGTGCCTGTGCACCCATGAGTGGAACCTCACCCTCAGGAACCGTGGGAGAAAAGCAAGCTTTATTCCAGAAGCAGTGCTCCCCAGAGGCCTTACTTAACCCTATATTCTGATAACAAAAGGGCAGTGAAAACTATGCTTCAGCTTCCCAGCACCAGACTCGGCGGCATTCCATGGTCTTCCCTACCCTGAGGCATCAAGGCACGCTGGGCTCTCCCAGAAGGTAGTCTTGCACAGTAAGTGACAGACTTGAGACTTGGTGATGGGCAGGTCGCAGAGCCCTGCTTTAGGCAGCCGGGCCGGTATAATTGGCATGTGCACCTGCCTAGCATTGGGTCACGTTTTGAAAGTGTAGAAGAGTTGGTGTGTGCAGACACCCAGCCTGGACTTTGTATTCCCATGGGCCTCAGGGAAGAAGTCGTGGACAGCTCAGAATCCATCCTTCAGCACTGGACACTGTTCCTAGGCCCCTCCCTCTCTTTGATATGGGACAAATAATTTGGGTGTGTACAGATGGGGCCTCTACACAGTCCCAGTTACTGAGAGACATGTGCCTCTAGCCCTGTCATTATGTGCTCAAAGTCAGAATGTGGCCAACCTCCCAGGGCTGCCATCTCTCAGGTAGTACCCAAGTATTGGCAATGTTGTCTGTCAATGAGGGCCAGCAGGACGCACACACACCAGTGGTTTGTAATGTTCTCCCATGCATATGCACTTCCCAGCGAGCTTCTCAGAGCCTCAGTGTCCCCCAGCAGAAGAGTGCCCAGGTCCCTTCTGTAGCAAGTGTTTTATTCTTGTGTGTACTATATACATAAACCACATGTGCACTTGGTTCTGAAAAGTGAGAAGTTGAGCGAGGGCTCAATCCTCCTGAAACTGGGAGGCAAGTGTTTCTGTGCTGGGGGGCCAAACCCCAGAAGAGCAGCCGGTGCTCCTAACTGCAGCATCACCCCAGCCTCTCTTTGAGGTCTTGAGAGGCAAGCATGATTTTTTACCTGACTGTGAAGTGCTTTTTACTCATTGGAAGTAGGGGTGTCTAAAATACTCTAATGACCCTCCAGCCAAAACGGTGACATTAGCTAGATCCTGGAAGCACCAGGGCTGCATTCTTGGTCCCTGAGGCCTGTTAGGGGTCAGAGGTCACCTGATCTTACCTGTGAGGGAACCATCAAAAGTCCAAAGAGAGTCAGGGTGATTTGTATTTAATTTCAACACTTAGGAGGCAGAGGCAGAGGCAGGTGGATCTCTGAAGGAAGGCCAGCCTGGTCTACAGAGTGAGTTCTAGGACAACCAGGGCCACAGACCAACCCTGTCTCAAAAACCAAATCCAAAACTAAAAAAAAGGCCAAACAGAAATGGAAGGGAAAAGCAGTCTGACTCCAGCACAATGTCAGTCCCTTAGGGGGGGACAGCGGAGGAACAGACAGAGATCTCACAGAGGGGGCTTGATCGACATGGGAAGTGGAATGAATGAATGGATAAATGGGGAAAAGTGGAAATTGAAGAAAAAGGGGGGAAAAGCTATTGCGGCACCTCAGAGAAATGAATGGGGTCTGGAAATTAGATGTAGATCAACACGAGTTGCTGGGCCTGGAGAGATGCGAGCTCTAGGCGGCTTTGGCAGAGGCTGGAGTTTGGTTCCCCAGCACCCATGTGAAGCAGCTCACAATGGCCTGTACCTGTGGCTGACGTTTCCTCATTTGCTTTTTGTTGCTGTGATAAACACCACGATCAAAGGCAACTGAAGCGGGAAAGGGTTCCCTTCAGCGTACCAGTTAGAGTCCATCAAGGAGGGAAGCCAGGCAGGAGCCTGAAGCAGAGACCATGGAAGGCAGTACATGGCTTGCTCAGTGAGCTTGGTTATGTGTTCCAGACCCTCTTGCGAGGAATGGCAAAGGCCACGGTAGGTTGAACCTCTCATCAACCAAGAGAATTAATTCGTCAAGACAATGCTCCCACAGACTTGCCTACATGCCAATCCGACGGAGGCAAATTTTCAATTGAGGTTTCCTCTCCCCAGGTGAGTTAAGTTGTACCCAAATTGATAGTAAAAAGTTGTAGGGTTAATGGGTCCTGCGACTGCTCCACCAGAGGGCTCCGGCCGCTCCCTCGACGGTTACCCCTGAGGTTGACCACGCTTACTCCCATGCTGTCCCCATGCTGTCACCCCAGTTAGGGAAGTGTGGTCTGAGTGTGGGACACAGTGAGGTTGACTCTGGGAGTGCTGCTGTCGGGCCTACAAGGAGTGCTGGAGCCGCCTTGGTTCTCAGGCTCTTTGGGCATCCAGGCTCTCAAAACCCTGGAAGAATTGAGAATGAGGGGGCCTGTGGGGCTGGATCTAGCTTTTTGCCTGAGGGGGGAAGGGAGAGGGAGCTCCAACTGTCCCATGGGGGTAGTCTTGGTTTATGGTGGCAGTCGCCACTGGGAGCGCAGGGAGGTTTTCTAAGGGAAATTAGACAGAGTCTCTGTAGGCGAAGGCCTTCTCTGTGGCTCCCCATGGCGGATCCCGATGAAAAGAGTCAGTCCATGGTTTTAAGACATTTATTGTCATGGCGAGAAGTAAATGAGTAAAATCGTACCCCACTTCTCAGGGTGGGGCCTGAGATTAAATACCTTTTGCAGTGAGGAGGGAGTGTCCGAGAAGGAAAGGTTATTGGCTAAGCCTCCAGGCCTTAAAGTACTTCATTATAATGGAGATCTGTCTTGTCCTTTAACTTGTCCTCTAACTGTGGAGGGGCTTGGGGTACTGCCTTTATGGCCTTATGGCCACAAATATATGGAGGGCTGTGGCTAGTGACAGGGCCTGGTTTGCTGAGAGTCAGGCGAAATGCCTACCGTCCCTTTCAGGGTCACCAGGGTTTCAGGCCTTAGCTCAAGCAGGAGCCAGGGTCTTTCACAGTCCCACAAAAAGTCACAGGATCTAATATCCTAATCAGGCCTCTGCTGGCATATGCACACATGCACACGTACACGCTCACGTGCATGTGCACACACACAACACACACACACCACAAATCAGGAAGAGGAGAGATTAATGGGGATTTTGAAGGTGTTATTCCTGTACAGAAGGTGGGTCTCAGCCTGAGTCCAGACCTGGGTCCTCACCTCGGTAGTCTTTTGAACGGATATGTGGAGTTGAGGTGGAAGGGGTGACTCAGGAGAGACAGTGGGGTGCTTAATTCTAGCAGAGATTGCATATGTTAAGGAGGCTGTGCTAGTTAGATTGACTCAAATTGGATCACCTTCATGAGTGTGGCCTGTGGTCTGTGACCTTTTCTTGATTGTTAATTGATGATGGAGGGCCCAGCTCACCACGGTCACTCACTGTGGACAGTGCCATCCCTGGGCAGGTGGCCCTGGCTTGGGACCAAGCCCGTAAACATCATCCTTCCTGAGTCACGGTCTCTACTTAAGCTCCTCTCTCCAGGTTCTGTCCTCATACTCCTGCTCTGATGTCCCTAGATGATAGACTAGAAACTGTGAGCTAAAACAAACCTTTTTTCCTCTAGGTTGCTTTTTGGTCATGGTATTTATTACAGTGCAGAAAGCATACTTTAGAGATAAAATTGTCTCAGTCATTGACTGAGGTGTATCAAATAGCTTCCCTTTTAAATTATGTAACGTAGGCACACAGAGCAGTGGTGCCTCCATGGTGATCAGGGGAGGCCTGTGTTGAACAGTGCAGTTGTGAGCCTTCCACAGAGGCCCAAGAACTGACCTTTGGTCCTCAGACCTCTAGCACTGATACACAACACCCCATGGTGGAACAGCCAGAAGGTAGTAGAATTTGGGTAGCAAGGGAGGTCAAACCACTTCGAAGAGCCAAGAGAGGGACATGCGAGGCTACTGCCATCTCTTTTTAGTAACAGACTTCAGAGAGTGAGTCTCTCTTGGTATGTTCAGTAATCATGTCTTTTCAGGCAAGAGAGAACCATCAAGCCTCACACTAAGAGGACAATGTTGAACATAACAAGGACACAGACTGACACTTGTTTACCTTAAATGTGGGACGGATGATTCTTAGGGGTAGTTTGTTTTGTTATTTTCCTTTGGTTTGTGTGGATTGGCTGCTGGGAGCCGCCACACTATGTAGCCCTGACAGGCCTAGGGAGTCTCCCTGCACTGCCTTCCAAGGCGCAAAATTAAGGGTGTGTCCCAATTACATAGTAATTTTAAAATGAGAATAACCCCTCATAGGCCCACCTATTTGAACACTTGGTTTTCTAGCTGTGGAACTGTTTGGGAAGGACTAGGAGGTGTGTCCTCACTGTAAGAGGTGTGTCACACAGGATAGGCTTGAGGTTTCAAAAGCCTATGCCATTCTAATCTCTCTCCCACCCCTCTCTCCCTCCCCTTTTGCTTTTGTGAAGATAATGATGAGCTTTCCGCCGTTACTCCAGTGTCAGTCTGCCTGACTGCTTGCCTCCTGTTATTCTCCTTGGTTTATGATGGTGCGGACTTGCCCATGAACTGTAGGCTCCAACAAACTTTGTATAAGTTGCCTTGATGTGAGACATCTCTTCAGAGTGCTGAGAAGAAAGACACTCCATGCCTGGGTTGTTGCTCTATCGTTCAAGACAGGGTCTTTCATAGCTCAGTCTAGCTTCTAATTGCAAGTAGCCCAGGATAATTTTTGAACTCCCACATCCTCCTAACCCTTGAGTGTCACAAGTCACGGGCATACCCACCACCTCCTCTCAACCTTTGGGACAGAAGAATAATCTGAGGCAGCTCAAGCTCCAGGGGTCCACTGGGGCGTGGTAGGAGCTTGTCACCTGGGGACCTTTGAGTTGAGGAGATAAAACAGGACTGAGACCCCGGGGTGCAGGTGTCCAGCTAGCTTTCTAGTCTTCCAGTCATTACAGGACCCCACGGTTGTGTATATGTTCATACATCAAATAAACCTAATAAGGGTGGTTCCTTGGGATTTTTTGATCAGTTTCTAAACTCTGACTAGTTGGGAGCATTACTATGCCGGGAAGTTGGCATATTTCCTGAGCATTGGATTGACCTGCACCCAAGAGCAGGACCAGCTGCAAGAAAGGACCACACAGAGAACTTCCAAGAGACTAGGCTGATTTCAGTCTTCAGTGTACCCTTCTCATGTCCTTAGAGAGTGTGAGAGAAGCCCTAAGCAAGGTCTATTCAATTCTCCCAGAAGACCCAGGGCTCTGAGGTTTGTGAATATGATGAGTGGTCACTCCAAGTTTCAGGTGTGGTCTAATCTCTCTGAGGTGAGCTCAGGGCTATTGTTAGTTCAGTGCATTATCATCATGGCGGAAGCATGGTGGCACACAGGCAGATGGATGGTGATGGAGGGGGTAGCAAAGAGTTCTAGATCTTGATCTGGCAGATAGCAGGAAGGGAGAGAGACCCCCAGCCTGTGTAGGATGATGTCCTTATGCAGCAAACAGGTCCAGATATAGGCATAGCCTATCATTGGATGAGAAGGAAAGATAAAGCGGGGAAAAAGCCCAAGGAGAGAGAGGAGGAGGAGGGCTTGGAAAATCAAAATGGAGTCTAGGGAGGAGGATGAAACAGATTTAAGTGAACTAGATCAATTGTATCTTGTGTCGTGCAGGTTTTATATCTTTATCAATTGGCAGTGGTTTACTGTGTGGATGAATTATGGATTGAGAATTTAATATGTCAAATCTAATTCTTCTAAAATGCAAGTTTCTGAACTGATTTTTACTGGAGCTAAAGAGGACAATGGAGTGAAGTTGAAATGGCTGTGGTGTTTGAGAACTCGATCTGAGGTCTGTCTCCCACACAAGGTGCAAACTCTCAGGCTTGCAGAATGATATGTGGAGTGTATGTCTGTGTCTGTGTGTATGTGGAGTGTGTGTGTATGTATCTGTGTGTATGTCTGCAATGTATGGTGTGTGTGTGTGTGTCTGTGTCTGTATGTGTGTGGTGTGTGTGTCTGTGTGTGTGTGCATCTGTATGTGTGAGTGTGTGTCTCCTATGTGTGTGTGTATGTGAGAGTGTGTGGTATCTGTGTGTGTCTGTATGCATGAGTGTGTGTGTGTCTGTATGAATATGTGTGTTTGTGTGTGTGTCTGTGTGTAACGTCTGTATAAGCCCCAGTGTGTGTGTGTGTCTCTTTGTGTGTCCTGATATTGTGAATGTGTGTCTTTCTATGTGAGAGAGAGAGTGTATTGTGTGTGTCTGTATAGTGTGTGTGTGTGTGTGTGTATGTGTACATGAGGCATGAGGTACCTATGCACAAAGCATTAGCTCTCCTTGAATTCTGGTTAGTTTTGACACCTGACATGCTCTTAACCTCTGAGCCGTGCCTCCAGCTAAGTGTTCCTTGTATATTGAGACAGGGTCTCTCACTGGCTCCCACGAGGCTGGCTAGTCAGCCCCAGGATCTGTCCCCTGCCCTGGGATTACAGTTTTGCTATCCCTATTATACCAGGTCCTCATGCTTGCAAGACAGCACTAACGGAGAGCTACCCAGCCCACGGGAGGTTACTGCTCTTGTCCCAGAGATTAGATGAAGGGTGTCTTGGTTGCTCTTAGCTTCTTGGGCTTTTCCTGTTCTTTCCCTACTGTGCTGCGTGAGGGCTGCTGGCCTCACTGTCCGGTCTGCCAACGAGACCCGCATCACTCTGTGGCCCTTTTCAACACAGCTTTGATGCCTTGTGCTGTCACTTCCAACATTCATACTCACTTTCTGCTCTGGACCCCAGAAGTCACCCAAATCTCTCAAGGAAATTCCATGCCAGGTTTTGCTCCTCCTTCTGCCCATTCTCTGTGGTGTGGTTTGAGAAAACAGCCCCCACTTGCTCACTTTGAGATTGGCACTACATGTGTGTGTGGCCATGCTGGAGTGCAGTGATTCCACTAGAGGTGGGCTTTGGGGTCTCAGATACTCAAGCCAGGGTTTTGTAGTAAAAATTAAAAAGGAACATTTTCCTCAGTTCCCATGGAGTTGGATCCCTTTGCCCAGCACTGCCTGTCACATGGTCCACAAGCTGCCCACACCTAGCTGTTTCCTTTTTAGCTGCCTTCTCTCCCCCACCCCCCTAGGCAGTACTCTCTCTCTCTCTCTCTCTCTCTCTCCTCTCTCTCTCACACACACACACACACACACACGCCTAAAAGTAAAATTGCTTGGACTGTAACTTTCTTTTCTGCTACCTCGTGGGTTCCTCATGGGTTTCTTCTTGGCTCAGCTCCAGCTTCCTCCTGGCTCAATGGTCTCCCTATTTCTACAAACAGTAACCAGTTCTCTTAACTTCCTGCCAGCCACTCCTCCCAGTTTCAGCTCAGCCCTTCAAATATTTCTCCCAGCAGTTTCTCCCTCGGTTCTTGCAAATAGTCTGCTTAAACAGCCCCCTTCTCCCAGTTTTCCCAATACTAACAGCTCCAAGCTATAACAACTGTTCTAATTAATCCTATTATACCAATGACCTTACCCTTAAAAATGGTTGACTAACAAGCCTGTGGTGGATAGATGGGTGACCCCTTGTCTCAAAGAAAAATTACAGGCCTTGAGCAGCTGCTGAGCAGTCGGAGGCTCAACATATGGAAGAATCTATCGCCCATGGGATTCCCCTGTATTTGTTATAAAAAAAAAAGAATTGAAAATGGAGATTTATATTGATTTATAGGGGGATGGAATAGATAGTCCAACCAATGTGGATTCTGTCACAGCCTGAATGTCTTTTACTTTCTTTTTTTTTTTTTTTTCTCTTTTTTTTTTTTTTCTTTTTTCTTTTTTCGAGCTGGGAACCTTAAACTTCTTGAAGCAGTCTTTCATCAATGAGGCCAAAATCCCCAACCCTACTTTCTTTATTCCCTAGGCATGGCCTATGATATGATTCATTTTAAAGTGCTGTTGCAGGCCTATGTGGCAATAATGCTGGCCTGTAAAGGTATCAGTGAAAACTCCTCCACAGGAATATTAAATGTCCAAGCTATGTCAGTGGTTTTCCAGCAACAAATTGCTTAGTTTACAATGGATACTGGATTCTTCAATCCGGTATCTATCATTATGGATGATATTTTGCCTGGTCGATTGATGCAGATACTGAGAGAAATGTTTGATGGAACAAAAATAATTTTTCTTGATGGGTTTTGTAGATTGCTTCTGAATAAAAATTCAGAGAGGAGGATTCTATTAACTATGTGGGTTATAAAATTTTGGTCAACAAAAAATTCCACCACAGGAAGTGACAGATCAGAAGAGATCAGTGGCGGCTCTTTAATGATTTTTCAAAATTATTGAGACTATTAATTGGCTATGGCCCACCATTGGATTAACTTACTGAAAGAGTTAAGCTTTTTTTCAATTGTTACAAGGAGATTTGTATTTAACAGCCCAAGATGGTTATCAATTGAAGAGAGAGAGAGAGAGGAAGAGAGTAGGAGAGAGAGCGCTTAGCTAGCTGTGGTAGAACAGAAACTGTGTTTGTTGGTGCCTTCAACTCCTCCCACTTCCCTACAGGCTCATTAAAAAGAAAGATAGTATTTTAGGAATGAGCCTCCATAGCATATAAACTAAAAAATTAAATATTTACAGAAATAGTTTTTTTATTTAATTTTTAAAAAGAATAAAGATTATGCCATTAAGGAACAGACCTAGCAGAAATCATAGTATTTCATTACTAATGCTGAGACTGTGTCGACTCAAATATGAGCAAGATGACTGGGCAAAAGAAGCACAAGTAGCAACTATTTGGGATAGAAATTGACAAAAAATATCAAAATTAACCATCTGCAGTCTATGAAATGAACTAATTGGATTCTCTCATACATGCATCGGAGAAAATAATCAAAGTACTTCAAAGCCCATATATTCTACTAAAAAATCGAAGTTTGTAAATGCCAATTTTATGGCAATATTAGATTTTCCCGAACCTCTTAATACAATTGACTTTCATATATGCAGGCAAGAGTTGTTTTGCATGCAGACATCTGCTGATTATAGTCCCTGAAAATTGGCATGCCGCAAAGCCATCAAAATGGAGCTCCTGCCAAAATGTCCCTATCTCTGGAACACTGTCCCACCTCTGGCTTGTGTAGTCCCAGGACACCCATCTCAAGCTGAAACCCGGTGTCACGGAGAAGGATGTGTTAGCATCAGAATGGAATCGAAATAGAATGTTCTGCCTTTCTGGAGATGCAGATTTGTTTATATTTCCATAGACAGAAAGTTGTAGATGCCATCAAAATAATGACGCCTCAGAGTTGAGCAGGAGGAGATCTTCCTGAAAACCTGTGGCACTGACCCAGAAGGAGGGTAGTAGTGAACCTCCTGCAGTCACCGCCTTCCTGTCAGGCAGAAAAGTGTGGGCAAAAACAGTCAAGGACCTAAAAGGTTCAGGAAGCTTAACCTCAAAGTTACTGGAAGGGAAAGCATGGCTGTTATTTCCCCCACCTCAGTTGTGGATGTGTGTCTGAAAGACCAACCAGAAAGATCGCACCGGATCTGAGAGAACCCTGGAAAAAGACATGGAGAAGCAAAAATCCAAATAGTAGGTGGCTACAGGAGTAATTCCAGGGGAGGCCGTAATTGGTTGCTACTAGAACAAATGGGGGGTGGGGAATGTAGTGTGATTTTATTTTGCGCCTGGCCCAAGGATCCTGGTTGCTAGTCAGCTGGCCTTTGAAAGCTTAGCCTGGTCTGACTGCTTGACCCGTGACCTTTCAGTGTTGCTGCCTCTTGGACTACTGGGAAAGGGTGCTTAAATAAGCAGGCAGAGGCTGAGAGGAGGCAGGGTTCCAGCTCTCAGCTGGTGTCAGGGTGTTAGAGAAGATGGTTGGTGCTGGAAGGAAAGAAGATTGAGTAGGGAACCAAGAAGAGATTGAGCAGAGAGAAAAACGGAGAGACAGCAATCCTCACCTTGTAGAAGCCAAGAGCTGAGCCAGAAGAAGATATAGTTGGAGATGCAGCGAGTCCAAGACAGAGAACCTACTAGGCAGCGGGCGATGGGGGGGGGGACAAAGCTACACCGCCATTGCAAGCGGACACCTTTAATCTCAGCACTTGGAGGAGAGGTAGGCAGATCGCTGAGTTTGAGCACACCTTGCTCTACATGGTGGGTTCTGGATAGCCAGGCCTACAAGTGAGACCCTGTTCCCAAAAACAAAAACAACGCAACAAATGGCAAAAAGAATGGAAAGAACAGCTCTCAGTGGCAAACATGATGAGGTGAGTTTCAGCACTCAAGTGTATAAACTGACAACATGACAGAGTGTGGTATGTTTTGTTAGAGAACAGCTTGAGGCGTCTGGGAAGAGTCTGGGGAGGGCGGCCAGGGGGCGGGGGTAGCTGGGGGCGAGGGGGACGTGGGGAGTCGAAGTGTCAGAAACACAGGCCAGGCCTCAGTGTCACGCTCTCTTCCTGCTGCCTGTAGGCCCAGAAAAACCTCTTAGCTACCTCTCAGCACCCTTGCCTGCCTGCAGCCTGTAAACTTCCAACCATTCTCAATGGATGTACCTCACTGAACCATAAGCCAGCCGCCAATTAAAAAGCCTTTTGTTGGATTTTTACATGATCGTGGTGTTTCTTTGCAATAACAGAATCCCCTAAGAGACAGGGGATGAGAATAGGAGAAAGAAAGAAAGAAAGTGGCCTAGCAGAGAGAGAGGTGTGGGTGGTTTGAGGAAAATGGCCCTATGACCCATGGGACTGGTACTATTAGGAGGTGTGTTTTGGAGGAGGTGTCTTGTTGGAGGGGGTGTGGCACCATTGGAGGAGGTGGGCCTATGGGAGGAGGTGTGGTCTTGTTGGAGGTGTGTACTGTGGAGGGGTGGCCTGGCTTGTGGAAGGTGGCTGACTTATTGGAGGAGGTGGTCTTGTTGGAGGGGTGTGGCCTTTTGGAGGAGGTGGCCCTTGTTGGAGGAAAGAGGGGTCTTGTTGGAGTGGGGTGTGGCTTTGTTGGAGCCGAGTGGACTTGAGGTCTCAAAGCCTCAAGCTCAGTTCCCTCCCCACCTATGAGATGGAGAACCTCTGCCCTTCATCTCTAGCACCTGTCTTGCACAACTGCACCTTCCTGTATGAATAACAATGAAATTTAAATCTCAAAGAGTATGGGGTGGCCCCAGTTAAATGTTTTTCCTTATAGGAATTGCTTGTAGTCATGGTGTCTCCTCATAGACACAGGAACCCTAAAGTAAGACAGAGTATGGCCTAAAAATAGCAGGGTTATAAGGAGGATGACAAACTTGGGCAAAGGAAGCCTGTGGAGTTTGGGGAGTCTGGGACAGAGGAGGTGAGAAGAATTAACCTGACTCCAATGTGTAACAGGCACTGTGATACTAGGGGGCTGCAGCCAACATATTGCAATGTAGGCACCACAGAACAGCCATTTGTCCCCCTTCTGAAAGAGGTAAGGCAAAATGACACTTTTTGCTAGAGGGACCTGGCACCCACAGGTTCCGGAAGAACTTAACTCCTCTAACCCGGAAATCTCCCGTGGTCCAAGGTTGGGCCCATTTCTGGACATCTGGACTGCCTTGAGGGGGTTGAAGCTCCTTTTCACCTAACAAGGACGGAAAGGGAAGCAACATGAGACTTGAGGTCCAGCAGTCTGAGGATATAAAAGTCGCAGACTGGGCAACAGACAAAAGAACTGTCTTTTTTTTTTTTTTTTTTCCAGAGTTGGGGACCGAATCCAGGGCTTTGGCGCCATAAACAAGCGCTCTCTGAGCTAAATCTCAAACCCCTTAAAGAACTGTCTTTAACATTCTTGATCAACCCTCTTCCGTGACCCGTAGAAAAAGACTTGTGCTGACAGCCCTTAACAGCATAGCTAGGGTTGTTCAGAGAGAAACAGTCCTTCTTTTCTTCTCCTCCTTCTACATTTTTTCACACACAGAGGTATTTTCCTCCAAAGGGATGTCTATTTCCTGCCCAGAAACTGGAGCGTGGATATCGTTCTGACCGGGGACCTTTTTTGCTATCTTGGAGTCAACCTCATCTAAATCCCCCAGAATGATTATGGCTGACTCCCTCTCCCCAACACTGTCATTTAGCCCCAGTTACTAGAGCCCATCTTAGGGGCATGTCACATGCTGCTGACCTCTGTGCCAACACCCATCAGAGACCACAGGGGTGACTCAGGGAAGCAGTAGTTCTAAGAGAGACTCTCCCATCAGCCACTGTGCTCACCTCACATCGCCACCTTCCACCAGCACTTTTGCAGACACAACACATAGTCACTACACAGCCCTGGCTGTCCTGGAACTCACTCAAAAGTCACAGAGATGCTCCGCCTCTGCCTCCTTAGTGCTGGGATTAACGGCTTGTGTTCAGTTCTGCCCACCTACTCCCTCCACTTTGTTTTAGAGACTTAAGCTGTCAGCATCCTCAACAAGCACTATGGGCTAGACTTAAAAACCAAATAATAATTTGAGTTTTCAAGAACATGGCCTCTACCATATAGTCACATTAGGTAAATAAAACCCAGCCTTTGGGTGCTGGTCCACTGGCCAAATGTGTGTGTGTGTGTGTGTTGTTGTTGTTGTTGTTGTTGTTGACTGAACTGAATGTCTAGCTCATGCAAAGCAAGGTCTCAGCCCCTAAACCACACCCCCAGCCCCTCACTGGGCGACTCTAGGCAGGGGCTCTATTCATGAGCCACGCCCCCCAGTCCCTCACTGGGCGACTCTAGGCAGGAAATCTCCAGAGTTACCTCCCTTGCCTTATTTGTTGTCTTGTTGTTATTTTTTTAAAGATTTGTTTATTTATTATATATGAGTACACTGTAGCTGTCTTCAGACACACCAGAAGAGGGCATCAGATCTCATTATGGATGGCTGTGAGACACCATGTGGTTGCTGGGATTTGAACTCAGGACCTCTGGAAGAGCAGTCAGTGCTCTTAACCACTGAGCCATCTCTCCAGCCCTTGTTGCTGTTATTTTAACTTTGAAACAGTTTCACTAAGTTGCCCAAGCCAACCTTAAATTCATTCTATAGCCCAGAATAATTGGCCTCAGCCCCTGAGGACTGTGATCACAATGACTGAACCAACTTCTCTGTTGGGCTGCTCAGTGGATAAAGGCATATCAGACCAAGAGACCATCCATGGCAGCAGGACCTGAAATTTTCAAAACAGTTTGTATAATCCTCCCTCTGTTGGTCTGTTATTATGACTAAAGGCAACCAAGAAGATACAGAAGTTTCTAGGGATGGCCACTCGCACTAACAAATGGCATAAGCTGCGGAGCCCAGAGTTGAGGTGCAAGTGGAACTCGGTCCTTCTGAGGTTGAATTTTGACCACTTTATTCCTGTTGCGGTGATGTTCAGCTGCGTGTAGAGAAAGCTTCAATGGAGACTGTGTGACTGCTGCCACCCAGCGGACACATCAGCCCCCCACACAGTCAACCCCGGATGGGGTGTCTGTGAATTGAGGTACCTACCATTATACACTTCTAGTAATGTGGGGGACAGGGGAGGTAGCTGAGATTTTATTCAAAGGGGCAAAGGGACAGTTGCTACTAAAAAAGACTTATTTATTTTATGTATATGATTACACCGCAACTGTCTTCAGACACTGAAGAAGCATCAGATCATTACAGATGGTTGTGGAGCCACCATGTGGTTGGGCAGAATTGAACTCAGGACTTCGGGAAGAGCAGTCAATGCTAACTTGTTGAGCCATCTCTCCAGCACCACTTTTTCATAAAAACAGGACCTAACTGTGGGAGGTGGTGGACGGTGTGTATGCCTATAATCTCAGATTTTGGAGGCTGAAGATGAAGAATGATGACTTAGAGGCCAGCCTTGCCATAGATAAAGACTTGCCTCAGCAATAAATAAAAAAATAAACAAACGTCCTGAAATAGTCTGAGGGCCAGGACAAGGTGAGTTCTTGGGCTGGGAATTTACATTCAAGCAGTTCCGGCCGTTTGGTATCGGTTTTCCTTTAACCAACCCTGAAGTGGAGGGTGAGAAATCAAAGTCTCTGGGCTCCAGCCTGTCCTGCAAGGATCTCTTGAGAGTGATTGAGAGGCAGTTCTCCCATGCATGGGCTGCAGCTGCGTCCGGCAGGTGGCGCTGTCGTAATGGAAAGCGGCATCTGAAGAGGATTCCCTGAAGGCGAGTCACCAAAGCTGCTTTTCCTTCTCCCTGTGGAGTTCAGATTTTTCAGGTAGCCTGGGGACGGGGCAGCTCCGGATCTGGAGGATCCCCTGGTACCAGAAATAGAAGCCTCTGCGATAGCCGCTCACCACGCTTCTTGGCAGTGGAAGGCCCGGAGGCTCCTTGGCAGTCCTTTCCCACTTCGGAGCCTCATCAGTTGGATTTGGGGTTTTTCCTTGCTATAGGCAAAACCTATGGGCAGTAACTATAGCTTCATCCACCAACCAAGAAGCATGGATGGAGCTAGTGATAAAACAGTGAAGACTGTGAAGAACTTCTTTGGGCCCCAGTCAGGATGCCAGGCGGCCCCAGGACCCACTGCACTAGGAAAAAGGATCACGCTCACACCACAGGCCCTCGCCCATCATCAGCCTCCATCATGTCAGGTCCACCTGTGCGACTAACTTTGGCTCAAGGAGGTATCATGAGCACGTTTCTGGGAGCACTGTGTGCACCACTGTCGCTCTTCTCCTGAGCTCCTTGTGTTTGATGTAAAATGTGTTCATTGATGGAACATTTGTTTTCCAACAAGGTGGCATCCTTTGGGAAAATGTGAGGACTTTGGTGATGAAAAGCTGAAAGACCGGAAGTAGGTCGTTAGGCGAGACTTTGGCGGATCCTGGTTTCCAGTAAATCTCTGTTTCCTGGTAAATGGTGCATGAATTGGCTAACGGCATACAGATTCAGTGATGACCATGCCACCCCACCACAGTGGACCATATTCCAAAATCGTGAGCCAAATAAACCTCTCTGTTGCTTCTGTCTGTACTTTTTTCTTTTTTCTTTTTTGGACAGAACCCAGGCCCTTGGCATTGCTAGGCAGCGCTCTACCACTGAAGCTAAATCCCAACCCCCTGTCTGTACTTTTGTAACTAAGACAACCCCTTGCTCTGGTCACCCCCCTCCACTTGCTAGATGGTGGGCGGTCTCTCTCACCTGACCTGTAGAATTCCTGTCCTTCCCATAGCAGTCCTCCTCACTAGACTTTGCCACACTCTCATCAACATTGACAGGTCCGCTTGACTTTTGCCTTGTTTATGAGTTGGTTTTGTTTTGGTTTTTGTAGATGCAGCCAAAAGGCACAAGACTCCCAAACCCAGACAAAGATGGGGAGGGGCTCGCCTATTCACCGTTCAGGAGGTGGTGCTAACACTTTTTTAGCATTGGTTTTGAGGCCCAAGGTTCCAAGGTGTAGACATTGAGGCTCCATGGGTCCTAAAACGAACTCCTGGACTGAGTTTAAAGATTTCTTGCAAAAAAGACCAATAAAGTTAACCATCTGGAATGAAATTTCTGCTGGCCGAGACATGCTGTTCCCTAGATAAAAAAGGCTCAACAGGGTCTGGGGATATAGTTAGAGTAACTTCCTAGAAGTCCAGAGAGAGATGAGGGAGGAGCCCAGTGGTAGAGGAGCTCCCTGTTTGAAATCCCCCAGTGAAGGGACATATACACACTAGTGCTGGAATGTACTCTTGCTTAACCTGAGTTTGATCTCTGGGACACAGGTGGTGGGAGGAAAAACTGCCCCAACATCACTCTGATCTTATCTATACATTGTAGCATCAATGTATCCTACATACAGGAACACACACACACACACACACACACACACACACACACACACACACACACACACAATAAAAGTGGAATTTTTAAAAATCTCAATTCCCTAGCACCAAAGGAAAATGGACCTGCCCTTCCTTGATACATGCCAGGAAAGTCAGTAAATCTTAAAACCAGTCAACAACACAAGCCGCACAGAAAGGGACATGTGTCAGTGGACACTAGCACTAGCCCCCTTATTGCCACCACCATGACTATTTGGGTTGGTGGAAGGATTTCCAGCCTTTCCAGGAGGGAGAGAATCCAGTGGTTGTGCATTTGACCTGTTCAGCACGACACCCATACCCAGAGGCAGGCAAGGCTGGAACCCTCCAATTGGAGATGTTTTGGTTTTTGATTTTGGATGTGTCGGCTGTTGGGCTTTCTCGCTATTTAACTAATAATCGTTGTCAGTTCAGCCTTGTCATTACCGCTTAGTTTGTTATGGGTTATTTAGTTAAATTGCGGTGTACAACGATGGGATTTGCCGACACCCCCGTGTGAGCGTGGCCTGCAATTTCCCACTTAATTAGACTTTTTTAAAGACACACGCGATTTACCTACTCAAATCTGCATCATCTGTTTGCATGTTGTCGGAGCAAATGACAGCGCCCACCCTCTCTCAGGATCGCTCTCTTATTACCACCCTGTTAGATTCCCACAGGAAAGCGGGAGCAGCAGGGCTCAGGCGGCCCTGTCCTGCGGGAAAGCCACCCAGACAGAGGTCTACCTGCAGGGAGGCTCTGGGTCTAAGTTCGGCAGCTGCAAGTGGTGGGAAGAAGGTCAGACTCCCAACTTTCTTTCCCAGCCTGTTCCACATGAGTCAAGCCTCTGCTGTAATTCTCATCAAATGGCTTTATTTCCCCATTGTGGGGAAGCTGTGCATAGGGTCTGTGGTTCCTGCACCCCAGGACCCTCTGGCCTCCTCTGCTTGTGGCTGGGCCCACAAAGGGGCCAACATTGCCAGCTCAGAGCTTGATCTGCCCAAGGTGAGGCTGCTCCTGGAAGGCAATCCCTCTGTCGAGACAGCAAACCCTGAACATGGGGTCTATGGTGAGGACAAGGCCACCAGTTGTGTAGCTTGAGGCAGACTGGGCGCAGCTCTCGGAATGAACCCTCTCAGGATGCAAACACCTAGATGTCCACCAGGGACACTCAGTCTGGAAGAGACAGAGAGGACAGAAGGTGGGTGAGTACCGGGAGATGAGGGAGTGACACACAAGGTGCAGCACTGGGGGGCATTCAGTGGGCAAGGTGCCCTATCATGAAAGCAGCATGAGGCCTGAGCTCAGATTCTGCTCTGGCTAACACTGTCAACCTGCTGCAGCCTACAGTCTCTCAGGGGGAAGAGCCTCAGCTGTTTAGATCAAATTGACCTGTGGGCATGTCTGGGGGGGGGTTATCTTGATTGCCCGTGGATGTAGGGAAGGCCCAGCCCACTACGGACAATGCTATCTCCTCGGGTGAGGAGTCTCGAACTGGATGCTGAAGCTGGCTGAGTGGAAGGCGCTGTGGTCCAGCGGACAGCGTTGTTCTGTGGCTTCTGGTGCATTTCTTTAGCTGCGAGCTTTCTGGTTATAGGTGAGAACGTCCAAGTTCTCGCCCTGCTTCCCTCACTGACGGACTGTAACCTAGGAGCATAAGTCAAATAAATCCTTCACCCCCTAAGTTGCTTGTGGGACTAGCAAGAGATATGAAACTAGAAACTAGAAAAGTACACAGCACTTATGTTAAAGGGGGGTGAGGGAGTGGCACCTATGTTAACAAAAAAATGGGGGAAGGTGCACTGGCACCCTAGGGTGAGCATGGGACCCACTTCAAATGCCAGGGGAGCCGGGCAGATACAGATGGATTTCCCAGAGCTCCCAGGCCAACTGGAGGACCCCCGGGCCCAGGGATAAAACCCGTTTCAAAGATTAAGGTGGGGGTTGGGTTTAGCTCAGTGGTGGGCGCTTGCCTAGGAAGGGCCCTGGGAGGGTCCCAGCTCCGAAAAAAAAGAACCAAAAAAAAAAAAAAAATTAAAGGTGGGAGGGAGAGACAGAGAGGGGGAAGGCGGCAGACATCAACCCTGGCCTCACGTGCACCTTCCACCCCAGCTACGCACATCCCTTCAAGCAGACCAAGCAAAGGACCCCCCAAGAACAATGGGAAGGCGCACGGGGGTTGGGACGATGTCTTGCAGAAGCCCAGGACCACACTGACCTTTGGACCCAGTGGGGCTTGGAGGGGGTGGCCCCCCTGGAGGCAGTAAGGCAGAGTGGCTAAGGGCCTCAGCCATCCACGTCAGGACTCGAGAACAGTGTTGGACCTGGGAAGGCAGGGGTAAGTCAAGGCAGGAGCAGGGAACCAGGTAGTCCCAGCCCTGCCAGCCCACACCTCGCCATGTCCAAATCCTCACCTCTCTCTCCAGCCCCCTCAGACGCCGATCATACTCTCTGATCTGTCCCAGCTGCTTCAGCGCAGTGTCCACCCCTAAAAAGAGGCATTCTCCCAGCTGAAGTCACAACATCCCACCTGCAGATCCTGTCCCCAGGTCCCGCCTCACTTCTGGGGCCAGTTTCAGGCGCTCCACTGTCTCGCTTATCTGACTTGCCCAATAGGAAGTTCTCTTTGTGCACAGACTCCCAAGTCAGCAGCGTCCTCTCTGCTTCCTTAGAGAGACAGACACCTGCAGGGCCAAGTCCCAGGAATCAAAGAGCAGGCGAACTTGAGAACTTGTCCCCTCCCCAAAGCCATCAAATTCCTCATGCTCCATCTCCAGATGGGTACAGACCCTGACCCCCCCCACCACCTGCCCTTCTTTCCCCCTCGCCTCCACCCCGTCTCGCTCCTTGCAGACCAAGCTCCATTCTCACGGGTGCTCGAAGACTGGGGGAGGCGGGCAAGTTTGAATCCTGACACCTGCACCATGCCCTTGAAGAGAGACGCAGGTGAGAGATGATGATGAGGGGTGGGGCCAGGGCAGGCGCGAATGGAATTCCCGGATGGGCTGTAGCCTTCGCCTTCCAGTAGAGGTCGCTGTTGCCATGCACTTTGTTGAAGATGTAGCTGTGGGGCCAAAGGTCAAGTCACTGGAAGCCAATAAAGGACCTTGGTCATAGGATTGGATTAGGAGTTGAGATAAAGTAGTCAGAGACAGCTCTGCAGTCAAGAGCATGGCACCCCAGAAGGACCCACATTGATTCTCAGCACTCATATGGAAACTCCCATTCCAAAAGATCCAGTGCAGCCTTCTGGTCTCTGCCAGCACTATCCTCATGTGGTGTACATACAGACAGACAGACATGCAGACAGACAGACATGCAGACATACTGGCAAACACTCATACACCCGATAGAAATCAAAGTTTTATGCAAGTTTTCCTGAACGGACCTCCATCAATTAGTGAGTCCTGCTATGTGGGTTCTAGAGTCTCTGGTCCTCTCATGATCGGCGACAAGCGGCTCTCAGCTGCCGAGAGCCATCTCTCCAGCAAATTGCTTGTTTATTTAATGCTTGTCTGTGCACGCGTTTGTGTATGTACAGATGCATGTGTGTGTGCACATGAGCCTGAAGGATAACCTTGCTGAGCTCCTCAGGATGCTGCCCACCTTGGAAGCATGGTCTCTCGCTGGCTCACTGGTTAGAATAGACCAGTACCCCTCAGAGATCCTCCAGTCGCTGTCTTCCCAGCACTGGGATTACAATAATTCAACAATGGATGAAAAACGTGCCTGGATTCTGGGCATCAGGCTCAGGTCCTTGTACTTGCAAGACAAATGCGTTACTGACTGAGCCATGCCCACCCCACCGCACTTTACCCCGCCATCTTGGCTTTGATGTTTTCAAAATTATAACAATGGGTACTTGATGTTGTTGTCGTTTGTTGTTTGTTTTTTGAGACAGGTTTCTCTGTGTAGCCCTGGCTATCCTAAAACTCACTCTGTAGACCAGACTGGCCTTGAACTCAGAGATTTACTAGCTGCTGCCTCCCTAGTGCTAGGATGAAAGGCATGAGCCACCATTACCTGGCTTTTTTTTTTTTTTTTTTACAAAGGTTCATTTATTTTTTTTACATGTATAGCTATTTTTTTGCCTGCATGTATGCCTATGCACATTACCCACAGAGGCCGGAAGAGGATGTCAGATCTCCTGGAACTAGGATTACAGGCACTCTCGGCTTCCATCAGGTGCTGGGAATTAACTCCCGTCCTCTATGAAAGCAGTGTGGTCTTAACCACTGAGCCCCTCTCCCTGTTTGACTTAGGGTTTCATGTAGCCCAGGCTTCTGACCCTTCTACCTTGACCTTCAAGTGCTGGGACAACAAGCTTGTCCACCACACCGCCTGAGCTCAGCTGGTTTTCAAACAAGGACTTTAAGCCCCAGTGTTTTTAATGAACTCTCCTGAACGGACACAAAGACTAGTAGGGCCTAAGCTCTCACTGCAAACCAAATTAACTCAAATGGGCCAATGATCTACAGATAAAGCTAAAACCCAGGGACTTGGGGATTTAGCTCAGTGGTGGCAGCTTGCTTAGCAGGCGCAAGGCCCTGGGTTGGTCCCAGCTCGAAAAAAAGAAAAAAAAAAAAAAAAAAAAAAGAAAAAAAGGAAAAAAAAAAAAAAAAAGCTAAAACTAAAACCAACTCTTAAAAAGCCTGGAAGTAAGTCTCAGACTCTGGACTTTACTGACCCTCTGTCTGGGACTGTAAAATGTGTGTGTGTGTGTGTGTGTGTGTGTGTGTGTGTGTGTGTGTGTGAATGTGTGTCTGAGTGTGTGAGTGTGTGTATGTATGTGTGTGTTTTAATTTTTTCTCTTAATGTTTCCTTTTCTTACAGATAATAACCAGTTCTCCTAACTCCCTGCCAGCCCTCCTCCCAGGTTCCAGCCCAGCCCCTCCAGCCCCTTCAAACGTTTCTCCCCTCAGTTTCTCAAGAGTGTGTTTAAACAGACCCTTCTCCCAGATTTCCCAATACCAGCAGCTCCAGACTAAATCAACCGTTCCAGGCTCTCTGCTCAGCTCACTTCCCTCCAACTGTCTTCTCTTCTCACTTTGCTAGCCCAATCCCGGTCCCTTTCTCAGCCTCAGCTGGCCTTTTTATATCCTCTCCCTTTCCCAGAAATCCAAGAGGCAATCAACACTGGAGGCCATGGCACCAGGCAATTCTAACAGCCAAGAATTCTTTTTTTCTAGACAGTGTTTCTCTGTATACCCCTGTTTGTCCTGGAACTCACTCTATAGACCAGGCTGAACTGGAACTCAGAGATCTGCCCACCTCTGCCTCCCAAGTGCTAGGATTAAAGGCTCGGCTCAGCTACAATTCTTAAAGAACCAGTTAACCGGCAACTGGGGATCCTTTGAAGGACCAGACATACAAAATAAATCACGTTACATAGGACAAAAACAAGAGTATAAGCAACAAAAAACAGGACTGGAGAGATGGCTCCGCTCAGGTTAAGAGCACTGGCTGCTCTTGCAAAGGATCCAGGCTCAGTTCCCAGTACCTACTTGGCGGCTCACAATCGCCTGTAACTCCAGTTCCACAGGCTCCAATGCCCTTCTTCTGACCCCTGCCAGCACTGCACACGCATATGGTACATGCATGCAAAACATTCACACACATACATAAAACAAACTGCAGACAACAAAACAGGTCACTAAAGTGGACTTCATCAAAAGAAGAAGCATTTAGCGCCCTGGAGGCCCACGCATGTGATCCTCCTGCTAGGAGGCAGAGGCAAGGTTACGCTACATTCCAAGGTCAGCCTAGGCTACCGTGCCTCAGTGAGGCCAAAACAGTAGCAACAAAGTCTCAACGTCCAAGTCAGGCACAGGACGGTCCCGCACTGGCTGAAAGTCAGGACATGGCGCCTACTGAGCAGGCTCAGGTCTGGGAGAAGCCCCAGATGGCAAGGTCAGGCACACCTGAACATGGCGATGAGCAGATTGAGCAGCAGGATATTGGCCACCAGCAAGAAGACGATGAGGAGCAACACCACCAGCCAGTTGGCATACTGGGACACACAGGCGCCTGCGACGGGCCCCTCCGGGTGAGCCCAGAAGCCCCGCTCGGCAGAGCAGTTACTGGGACTCATGAGGGCCACTGCAAAGGGAACAGCGGATGTGAGCAGAGGGGTGCAGGGAGAGGGGAGGAGATGGGAGACAGAGACACAGTCAGAGACCACTGAGAGAGACCTAGACTCGGCTGGAGAGCCCTCTCCTACCATCCATTTCCTCCTGGGGAATTTGTCCGAAGATCTGCAGATACGGACGGTAGAAGACCCTGCGCAGGATACTCGGTAGACTGCGGTCCTGGGGCCTCAGGATCCCCTCTGTGGCCACCCCATAAGCTACAAGCCACACGCAGAGGAAGAAGAGGAAAAAGAATACATCCTTCATCTGGAAGCAGAGGAAGATGTGGGTGAAACGACCACGTCCTTTCCTCCCTGGCTCCACCCCTTCCCAGAGCAACCCCTACCCCAGACCTCTCCTTACCTTAGACACAGCATCCTCAAAGGCCTGTCCCTTCCTGTCCTGCCCTGCCCACCTCAGAAGCCTCACCCCCACCCCCAATTCTATCCTCAGGTCTACATCCAGTCACGGAAAGGCAAGGCCCTCCCTCCCGTTCAGACTCCACCCCCATCCCCTCCGTTGCCACTCTAGGTTCTGCCCTGCATCCCTGCCTCCACCCCTGCACGCCAGACTCACCATCTTGCTCACGATGACAATCTTGGGCCCCAGCTGCTTGTTCACCGTGAAGATGTGCAGCAGGCGCAGTGTGAAGATCATGAAGTCAAGGCAGAGGACTGTGCGTCCCAAGTCAAACAGGCCAGGAGTCAGCCTGAGGAGTGGGGAGAGACGGCACAGCTCAGATCGGGGTGTCTCCTGAGACGAAGTGGGGGCCTCACAGGGCAGGAGCAGGGCCCCTCTGACCAGCTTTCTCTGGTCTCAGTGTGGGTGGATGGACTTCTAAGAATCCCGTTTGGAATTTGCCGTGCCACACGCCTGTCATCCAAGTGCTGAGGAGGCCAGGGAGGAAGGATCTCTGGGAATTCCAGACAGGCCTGCCTGGGCTACAGAGTGAGACCCTGTCCCCCCAGAAAAGGGGAGAGAGACCCTAAAATATGGAGTGGTCAGACGTGAATAAATGAAAACATTTGTAGACTGCAAACTGACAAAGGTGGTAAGTCTGATTTGATTGACAGCTTCAGGTTACAGAGCACCAGGTAGTGCCTAGCATGTCCTCATGGGGGCGCTCACAGCTACTGCTGCCAGACAGGCAGGCAATGGGGCGAGCTATTTAGACGGAAATCTACGGATGTAACCGATCCACCTGCCCTGTGACCCACTCACTTTACACCAAGGATGTAAATTTATTTTTGCAACAACAAAAATTAGAAATAGAAAAAAACCTAAGTGTTCCTCTGGAGGGCACTGGCTTAAAGGATGACAAGACCCGGGGTGAGGATATTACTTCCTCCGAAGATGCAATGCTTTGTCAGCCCTTGGAAAGGGTGCTTAATAAAATGTATCAAATGTACCCTGGACAACGGCTTTCCTGTACTTGGCTGGGCCGGGCTGTGGCCCTGTCTTCTCAGACGATACATTACACTAAATAAAGCCTGGGACACGCAGAAATATTAGTTTGCTAAGCCCACTTCTCTCCTTTCTGTTTGGATAAATTATTCATACCAGGTTACTCTGTTTCAAACTCACGTGGACTGGAGAAAACCTACTTCTTGGTATGTCAGCTGAGGAACGCTCCAGGAAAGGGGGAGGTAGGTGACTGTCCACCCCCCCCTCCCCAGGGCACTCCACCACTGAGACACAGCCACAGTGTCTCACTGGGGGATTCTGGGCAGCGGCTCTGCCAGTCCCTTACTCACAGCAAGGGCTGCTCACTTACCTGCAGCCAACGCCCAGCAGGAAGCAGGTGAGTGCTAGCAAGTCGCACTGGTTCCAAGTATCCAAGAGGTAGAGGTGCAGACGATGGCGCAGGGGAGCTTTGCCAGGACCAGGTCCCCCGTTGGCCAGGGTACCCCAGCCACCGCCCAGGCCCTGGCGCAGCTCCTCACATAGCAGCGTGAAGGCCCAGAAGTACAGCAGCAGCTCGAAGACGCCCGGCTTTGTAGGCTGGAAATCCACCAGCAACACGTGTGCAAACAGCAGCAGGAACAGCAGGTAACTGACCACGTTACCCAGGAAGGCAGTCACTGGGGCGCCCCAAAAGTACGACCAGCGCTTGGAACACCCGCCACAGCAGAGGGCATGTCCTGGCCGCCGCCGCCGCCGCCTCTCAAGGGCCACCTTTGCTGAGGGCTCCGTAGGCCTGTAAGACAGCGAGCCTCAGGGACCACAGAGCCTGGACTGGCTGCCCACCTTGCATTCTAACCTCCATATTGTATCGCTTCGGACTCTGGGGACCGGAAGACACAGTCAATCCCAGCACATTTGAGATTGGGGCAGGAGTATTGTCTCGAGTTCCAGACCAGCCTGATATATAGAGTGTGGGAAGAAGGAACATAAAACATGGAATGAGGGTTCATTACACTTGGGAGACTGAGGCAGGAGGATTGCCATGTGTTTGATGCTAGCCTGAGCTTTGTGAAGGAACAAAAACATCAAAGAAAACAAAAAACAAAACCAAAACTGAGTACAAGCCCCCCCATCAACCCAGCCCACCACCCCCGCTGTCAAGTAACTTTAATGGCAGCACAGGCAGGAGGATCTCTGTGAGCCAGTATGGTCTACCTAGTCAGCTCCAAGCCATCCAAGAACATATACAGAGAAACATTATGTAAAACGAACAAACAAAAACAAGCCACACAACAACAAACCACTGAGCACAATATTTGTCTTTAAAACTGACCAGAGGGGCTGGAGAGATGGCTCAGAGGTTAAGAGCACTGACTGCTCTTCCAGAGGTCCTGAGTTCAAATCCCAGCAACCACATGGTGGCTCACAACCATCTGTAATGAGATCTGATGCCCTCTTCTGGTGTGTCTGAAGACAGTGACAGTGTGCTCATATATATATAAAATAAATAAATCTTAAAAAAAAAAAAAAAAAAAAGACCAGAAGCACACAGTATGTTTCAGGAGCCTCAGAGGCAAGCGGGGAGGAGGGGAACTTGAGGTCCATCTACTTCCTCCTGGCCAAGACTAGAATCTGAGCTGTACTGAGGGGGACCCTCGAACTGAGGAGAATGAAATGTCAGTGTGGATTGATTGCTTCTTCCAAGAGTCTGATGTCAGGTCCACTGTCAGGATATTTAAAGCATAGTACATCTGGGAAAAGGTTTCCAAGCTACGATTAGTTCCTCAGTTCAATTCCAGGTGAATAATAAAGCTTAAAGCTTACTGTGTGACTGCGTAGAAATGTTTTTATAAAATACATATGACCAGGAAGATAGATTCTATAGCTAAAAGGCCTAGAATGTAGTGTGGTGAAGTGCATGTGACATCTCCCCAAAGAATGGGCAATGGTCTAGGAAGAGAGTCTGGGATTTGGGTGAGGTCGGCAGAAAGGTCAGCAGGTTGTTAACAAAATCCATTCCCAGACATCTGAGCAGGAAAACAAGAATTTTCTCTCCTCCACTGAGAAGAAGCCCCTGTGTGTATAACATTCCTCCTGGTTTCCCTATGATTTGTGGGTGCAAGGTCCCTTGTGCTCCCAACACTACATCTGGCCTTGTGTGGAGACAGGACATTCTAAACCACGCCATACATCCCATAGCATTGTTGCCTCCTCTTATGACCAAGGAAGAGACTTAGCAAATACAAGTGTCTGTCACATGACCTTAATCCCCAAGGTGGAAGGAGAGAACTGGCTTCTACAAGTTATCTGTCTGTCCTCTGGATTCCACACCCTTACAGGTGGCAGGCCCACCCTCAAAAACAAAAAAATATGTACAAATAACAAAATAAAATCTGATTTAGAAAAGAAAAATGTACAGGGCTGAAGAACTGGTTCAGTAGTTCCGAGCACTGGCTGTTCTTCCGGAGAACGGGGTTTGACTCTTGTCACTGGGAATTCCTAGAAAGTCACTGTCTGCAGAGGCCAATTGACTGATAAAGACTTCAGAGACTGTGCCGTGCCTGGATGTTACTATCAGATAGTCTAATTCCTTTTGGGCTGTCTTTAACTCCTTGTCTAGCTCAGTCTCAGATCTAACACCTTGATAAACAGATACAAATTTCGTCATGTGTTAACTTCACAAAACTCTGTACTCTGACAATAGACACCTAAGAGTGCTGTAAGATAGGACCTGAGCCCAAGGCTAAGGCCCTACACTTGATCCTTCTGTCTGCCCTCTCTGCACACTTAGTATTTCTACTGCTGTATTTTTAAAGGCTGTGATTTATAACTTTCTTTGTCCTGTTACTATGAAACTGTTTCCATGTTGAAACCTAGAGCTAACTTAGCTCCATGTTTCCCGGCTTAGGTCATTCATATCTGACTCAGGAATAAGCCGCCTCTTAGTCCGTTTGAAGTGGCGGCTGTGGGGGTTGGTTGGTTGGTTTGTCATGGTGTGTGTGTGTGTGTGTGTGTGTGTGTGTGTGTGTGTGTGTGTGTGTGTGTGTGTGTGTGTGGTGTGACAATTAACAGTCCTGGTCTCAGAGGGCAAACGCATGCACATAGCCCACAACACACAAATCCACACATCCACACATAGTTAAAAATAAAATCTTTGAAAGTATCTAAGGGGTTAATCCAGCAGAGCCTGCCAGTCACTAGTCCTAGAGTCTTCCTCTGCCCCAGGGAGTCTGAGTCATTTGAAGGAGCGGGAAAGATTAATTATCTCCTAAATGATACAATACGATACAGTTTACTTTTGGTTCCCTGGAGATGGCAATTGTAATCCTCCACACACAACCTACGAGATCTTCTGACTCCAAGCTCAGAAAAACATAATCTTTGCTTCCCTTTTCTATATCTTTGTTTGTTTGTTTTGGATACTTCCCAAAGCCTGGGTTTGATTTCCTTGGAGCTCCAGGCTACCCATCCCTTCTCTCCAGCAAGCTACTGCTTGCTAACCTCCGCCGCAATGGGAGCGGCTTCCTCTCCTCCTTTTCACGGTCTTCTGCTCTGTTGCTTTTCTCTCAGCATCTAATAAAAGTGTTCCACGCTTCCTTCTGAGTCCATTTCTAAGTTATTTTATTAACCAGACTAAAAACCCTGGGCAGGTGAGAGGCCAGGGTTTGACGTCTCCCTTAGTCGATTTCCATCTTATTTTTAACCCAGGACTTGCTGACTCAGCTACGCAGACTGCCCCACAAAGCCCCAGGGATCCTTCCTCCTCCTCTCTAGAGCAGCACTAGAGCAGGCGTGCACTGCCGCGCCTGGATTTTATTACAGATGCTTGGAATCTGAACTCGGCTCCTCACGTTTGTGCACCGGGCACCTCCCTGGCTGACCTTTGATGCTTTTGTTTTCCTGTAGGGTTTGCGTTGTTTGTTTGGCCTGGGATGGAAGCCAGGCCTCGAGGAGCTTAGACAAGAACTTAGCAACGACACATATTGAGCCTGGTCCCTAATACATCTTCATGGGGATTGCAACATAGTGACAGAGCAAGGGCCCAGGGGGCAGGAACATAATAGAAAAGTGGGTAAATACTCCGTAAGGACAACAGGAGAGCACAGGCAGCCAAAGTCAAACTGATTTCTTGAGACCACAACATCCTTGTAGGCAGAGATGATTTTTTTTTTTCCCCCGGAGCTGGGGACCGAACCCAGGGCCTTGCGCTTGCTAGGCAAGCGCTCTACCACTGAGCTAAATCCCCAACCCCAGCAGAGATGATTTTTAAAGTTTTAACTGTGTGTGTGTGTGTGTGTGTGTGTGTGTGTGTGTGTGTGTGTGTGTGTGGAAGTGCCTGCCTGGGGCTGGGAGAGATGGCTCAGTGTGAGGGCTCTTCAGAACTAAGAAAGGTGGAGGTCAAACCATCTGTAAAAATCCGTTTCTCTGGGGGTTGGGATTTAAAATGAATAAATAAAATCTTAAAAAAAAAAAAAATCGTTTCTCTGGGGGTTGGGGATTTAGCTCAGTGGTAGAGCGCTTGCCTAGGAAGCGCAAGGCCCTGGGTTCGGTCTCCAGCTCCGAAAAAAAGAAAAATGAAAAAAAAAAAAATCGTTTCTCTGGGGCCGGAGAAATGGTTCAGCGGTTAAAAACACTGACTGCTCTTCCAGAGGTCCTGAGTTCAAATCCCAGCAACCACATGGTGACTCACAACCATCTGTAATGGGATCCGATGCCCTCTTCTGGTGTGTCTGAAGACAGCTACAATGTACTCACATACATAAAATAATTCTAGAAAACGGATTGTTTCCCTCCTTGAATTCAGGTTTTTTTTTTTTTTTTTTTTTTTTTTTTTTTTGCTTGAGTAGAAAGCACCTTTACCGGCAGAGCCATCTCCTTGGTGCCAAGGACCAAATTTCAAGTCAGTCCTTAGGCGTGGCCTTCTAGAAAGTACCTCAGCATCCTCAGTGACTCACTGAAGTCATCAACTCCTAAAAGCCCAGTCCTCCCCTCACTTCAGGACCTGCTCCAGTCCCTGACAGGAAGTGGGAGTTGGCGAGATCCTGAAACTGCCCACGGTGGCACCCTCCCCCTCACCCCACAGTGCTGGGCTGTCACTCACCCAGGAGGACCTGCTCCATTCATGCTGCTGTCCACATCGAAGTCAAGGTCCTTCTGTGTGGGCTCCTCCTCTGACTTCCTGCCGTGAGGGGCAGGACACAGAGTAAGAAATAGAGGGGTTCTTGAGAAAGACCCAAACTTAGTTTACCACAAACAGTGCAGAGAGATAAGGGAGTTGCCCTCCTCCAGAGCCATGGCCTAAAAAGTAGAGAAATTGCATAGAGAGATAATGCACAGGCAATTCAACAACCCCCACCTTCCAGAACATTCCCTCCAGAGAAGGAAAAGAGTGCCCTTTTTAGGAAAGAGAGATACGAGGTGGCCAAGTAAGAGGGCAGAGAGAAATAAGCCAGAGTAAGGGACTGAGCCCGGAGCCTAGGGCACTAACCTGAAGAGGATGAGGTTGGTGTAGATGAGAGGCGGGCAGAAGAAGGTGAGAAGCAGGGCCCAGATGGGGGTCGTGCTGTCCATCTCCCCCCACCACTTCTGTGTCAGCAGAGACTGTGGAAGGTGGGAATATTAGAGTCCCACCCCCAACCCCCAGCTCCCAACCCGAGACCAGGACAAGAGCTGGAGTCCACCACCAGGGCACAGAGCAAGCAAGCGTCCAGATGGGGTCTCAACTGTTAGAGCATGGGGCACAGTCGTCAGAGGCGGCCTCCTCAGGTTTAGCCAGGAAAATGGAACAGCCGAATTTTCTTTTAATGTGTGTGGGCGTTTCGCCTGCCTGCATGTCTGTGCACCGTCGTGGGGGCTAAGATTATGTTTTAAGTTTAAATTACTGTGCTTAAGAGATCTACAAAACAAAAGTGTTCCAAATTCAACTCAAAGACTGTGGTAGTAGTTCTCAGCCGGTGAGATTAACACCATGGCATGCCTGGTGCCCAGATGGGTAAGAAGAGGGCAGCAGCCCATAGAACCGGAGTTACGTGTGGCTGTGAGCTGCCTGTGGGCGGTCGGAATCAAATCTTTCTCTGCAGGAGCAACCTGTGCCCTTAACCAGTGAACCATTCCTCCAGGCCCAGAACTGCCAACTTTTATTGAGATTAAAGGGCAGACGCTGTGCCAAGCACTTTGCAAGGACCAAATCACACTTGTGTGTGAGTATTTTCTCCTTCTCACACACAAGATTGTCTAGAAACAGGCAGAGCTGTCCAGGAGCTCCACAGTGCTGAAAGCAGGGGACTCAGGGTTATCATTTGAAATGCCAGTGGGGAAGGCAGCCGGACCTCTTGTTGGGACAAACCAGACTTCCTGTTAGAGTAGACAGGACTTCCTGTTGTGAGTGTGGGAATGTTTGAGCTCCTGTCAGGTTTCAATTCATGATACTGGTAGTTCTCAAAATGTGAGTGTCACGAATGGAGAGACCATGGCGAGTGACAGGGCTTTCCTCAGGGGAAGATTTCTGAAACTGAAGCTTGTGTTTATGTAAAACACGAGATGACGTTCCCTAGGTGCAGAGCTACAAACACCTTAAAGAAGTGGGACGGTGGCTGCAGAGATGGCTCAGTAGTTCAGAGCACTGGCTGTTCTTCCAGAGGACCGGGGTTCAATTCCTAGTACCCACACGGCAGCTCACAAGTATCTGCAACTCCAGTCCCAGGTGACCTCACACCCTCACATGGACATACATCCAGGCAGAACACCAATGCACATTTTAAAAAAAAAGTGGAAAGAGCTTCCTGCTGAGGAAGTGGCCCTTTCTTTAGGAGGAAAGGAACTCCCCAATAAGAATGAGGACTTCCCTTCCTGTGTGAGAAATTATACTTCCTGGTAGCAACAGCAGTGCCTTGGAAGCCAATAGTTATAGATGACGGGTTTTCTTGTGACCCGACATTGTCTAAGGCAGTGGTTCTCAGTGTTCTTAATGCTGTGACCCTTTAATACAGCTCTTCCTGTTGTGGTGACCCTATAACATTTCTATTGCTACTTTATAACTGTAATTTTGCTACTGTTACAAAAGGAAACTTTTTTTTTTTTCTTTTTTGAGACATGGTTTTTCTGTGTAACCCTGGCTGTCCTGGAATTTACTCTATAGACCAGGCTGGCCTCAAACTCAGAGATTCACCTGCCTTTCTGCCTGTGAGTGCTAGGATTAAAGGCATATGCCGCCGCCACCGATTTGCTGTTATGAATCTTTGTGTAAATATATGATATTCGACCTCTGTGAAAGGGTCGTTCGACCCTCAAAGGTTAATAGGGACAAGTGGACTCCAGGGGTGGGGCTCATGGTTGTCTGAGTCACATGCTCACCTGTACTCCATCCTGGGCAAAGAACGCACGGGCGTCAGCCTGCATAGCAAGCTGGAGACAGGTGGCCTCTCCCCAGAGGGGACAGCGACGCAGAAGAAGGCGGGCTGCTCGATATTCACTGTTGTGGTAACACTCTCCAAAGAGGTCTGGGGACAAGAATTCAGATGAGGTCCGAAGGAGCAAGGAGGTGCCTGTGTAAACCCCAGCACTCGGCCCCACGCACCCACGCTCATGCTTTCAAACTTGGCAGCAAGGTCCTTCCGCCGTGCGGCCTCCTCGGCCTCCCATTCAAGGCGAGCCATCACTCGGAGTAAGAGACAAGCCCCGAGAGCAGAGGCCACTGAGTTGGAGCCCTGAAGAAACAGAAAGAGGACGTGGTGAAGTTAGACCTTGCAGTGAAGCTTGGGGAAAGAAAGAACAGAGAGAAATCTTGTGGTTGTGGAAGGTCAAAAGTTAATGGAGTCAAGGCCAAGGGATTCACCTAAAGAAACGCACACAGGGGGTTGGGGATTTACCAACAGACAGGGTCACTATCATCACGTCAAAGATGGGAGGAAGGTAGCTGAGTGGTGGCCCGGAGCACTGAGGTGCTTTTTTCCTGGGCACTGAGTTCAGTCTGAGAAGATAATATCACCATTGTATACATTTAAAAAATTCAGAGTGTGTGTGCGGGACAGAGGGGGAGAGCATGGGTGGGGGCGGGGGGTAACAGGCAGCTTTCATGAAAGGTTGAGGCAGAAGAATCACAGGATCCTGGCCAATCTGGGTTACACAGGAAGACCCTGTCTCTCAGCAAATCAAAACTACAGGCGGTACCCATTGGGCAGAGTGCCTGCCTAGAGGGCACAGAGCCTTGGGTTCGATTCTCAGCACCGCATGAACCAAGGATAGTAGCACATGTCCAGGGCCAGCCTGGGCTATATGTGACCCTGCCTCAAAACAAACCACAAAAGAAAGAAAGACAGGGAATTGAGTGCAAGTTATCTGAGGCCAGAGGTCAGAGGTCAGAGCAGTCGACGAGCCTTGGTGTCTCTATGCACAGAGGGCCGAGGTGAGGTCCGCAGGAGGTCAGAACGAGGAGGAGGATTTACCTTCTCCCAGAAATAAATGGCCATCTGGGCTCGGTTCAGCAACAGAGCCCAGATAAGCAGGTCACTCCAGGGGGCTTGTTCAAAGCTTGCATCCTGTTGCATGTTGGCCCAGTCCATGAGCAGAGAGTCCTGAAAGCACAAAGAAGTCTAGCAAGAACCAGCCCCACCCCTGGGCTTACCATACCCTCTCTCAAACACTACCTTTCCCCATCTTACTACCCCCTCTTCCCAAAGCCCTGTCCCCTTCCCAGATGCATTCCCACCATGCACCCTCAGCCTTGATGGGCCTTACATTCTCTCTGTGGTCCTGGCCCAGCAGGGAGTGTCGGGTGTTCCTGGCGGGGTACCGCGGTGCACACGTTTCTCCCAACAGAGTCCTCAGAACTTGCCCCACATTAGGAGGCCGGAGCTCTGCAGCTCCATTTGCAGGTGGAGATTTGCTGCTACTAGCGTGGGACGCCTGGTCCAGAAGGTTGCGGATCAGCGAGTTGGGGGACACTGCGCTGTACAGCTGGGCCAGGCGCACGGGGGTCAGGAAGTGTCCCAGACTAAGGCCATGGGAGATGAGCAAGCGCACAAATTCAGGCCGGTCATTCAGCAGAGCGTCCATGAGAGAGGCCTCCAGGTGGAAGGACTGTGTGAGGGCCGGGATGAGACAGCGATGAGCTGAGGCAGAAATGCCGGGGAAACTCAGAAATGGAAGACGAGAGACAGAAGCCACAAGTGAAGCACGATAGACAGGCAGACCGACTGACCGAATGACTGACTGACTGACCGACTGACTGACTGATTGATTGATTGATAGTGGGTGGACAGATAAATAAGTGGGTGGATGGGTTGATGGGTGGATAGATGAAAGGATCCATGGGCAGATGGATATATGGAGTAGGCTGGTAGGTGAAAGGAGGGTGAGAATAGTTCAGTAAGTAAATATTGGTGCGTGCATGGCTAGAGAGATAGAAGGGTAAGTGGATGGATGGATAGGTGGATGGATGGATAGATGGATGGATGGGTGGCTGGATGGATGGAGGGATGGATGGATGGGGTGGATGGATGAATGGGGGCGGATGGGGATAGGTGGATGGGTAGGGTGGGTGGATGGAGAAGGATGGATGGATGGATAGAGGGATGGATGGATGGATGGATGGATGGATGGATGGATGGATGGATGGATGGATGGATGGATGGATGGATGGATGGGGATGGATGGGTGGATGGATGGATGGATGGATGGATGGATGGATGGATGGATGGATGGATGGATGGATGGGGATGATGGATGGATGGATGGATGGATGGATGGATGGATGGATGGATGGATGGATGGATGGATGGATGGATGGATGGATGGCTAGGGATGGATGGATGGATGGATGGATGGATGGATGGATGGATGGACAGATGTGGATAATAGATGGGTGGGTAGACAGGGGACAAGGAACAAGTCAGGGACAGAGGAACAATCAGAGATGAGTGGTCAATTAAGGGAAGGCAGGACAGATCATGATGGAAGGCAGGACGAGGTGTCCAAGAGGTCAGACAGGAAGAGAAGTGAACCTGTGTCCCGACTCCTCACCCGCCACTGGATGTCCCCACGGAAAAGTTCGCTTTGGGCGATGTCCACACGGTTCCAAGCCACAGCCAAACGCAGTTCATCCAGGTAAGCTGAGGCCTCGGAGCTCCCACAGGCTGGAGGGATGAAAGGGAGAGGTGGGGCTCAGGGGAAGAATGGGGAGAGAGGGCGATGTCCATTTTGGTGTTCCCTCATCTAGGGAACTCGAGTCAGAGTGACGATATGACAATGACAAGTGATTCCAAATGGTGACCATCTTCAGCTGGCCCAGCAGTCTCTAAGGTTGACGTCTGGGACAGCAGAGGTCCAAAGGGTAATGAAGATACCCAGGATCAAACCACTTCCCACTCAATTTTGAAAAGTAAACAGATAGAGAGTGAGACATATTGTCATTCTGTAATTTTTCTCGTATTCTTCCAAAGTGTCAAGAGAAAGAAAGCAAGCAGTCGATAAGATCCTGCTTGTCCGTGGATAGATGGATGAAGGGTTTGGTGCACGGGTGAGCTGCTGAACGTAGATTGACCAGTCTATGGTGGCGTGGGTAGGTTGGAAGAAGGGATTGCTGAGTGGATGAATGAAGAATTTGGACATATGTCCCCTCAAAACTCCCTGTGCCCAAACTTGGCATCATTTATCTCAAGAGCCTCCTGCCCTTAACCTTCCTGCTCCCCTTGTCCCACACCCAAAGTCAGTTTACTCAGCAAGGCAAAATCCCAGGATCCACCCCTCATGCCCCATAGCTCACAATCCCCTGAGCCACTGTGTCATCCATGCCTCACGTCCAGTCCCAGTGGCCGCAGCACACCTCACGTGCCACATCTGAGCTCTGCGTCACTTCAGTCCCTTCTTCTGCTCATGGTCTCCTCTTTCCTAAACAGGCCACCCTGCCTGCTCCATGAGGGCCTCCCAAACACAGACTGGACTTGGTTCCCTCCAACCCTGCCTCTCAGGGGAAGTCCTGGCCTCCAATTCCTCAGCTGGTAAGGCCTGTGTCCCTTGCTGCTCTTGACTCCAGCACTCTGCCAAGTACATAGGCCTCTTCAGGCCTCTTTTGTCTCCTCAGAAAGAAATATCCCATGCTAGAGACCACATCACGCAAACCTAAATCCTCAGCCACACCAGTGGCTACCTGGGGGAACTAGTGCAAAGTCTCTTTTCTTCCCTCCGAGCCTCAGGTGGTGGTCACATGCGCCTCTTCATCCAAGCTTACAACCCACCATTCACAGAATGCTGAGACGTAAGGTGAAAGGGAAGATGAATAAGTGGATTGAATTGTTAATGGACGTGTGTCAATGGGTAGTTAAAGAACTGGCGGGTGGTTAACAATTAAAGGTGGATAAATGGATAGGTGGGCGTATGGGTGAGTGTATGGATGGGCAAGTGAGTGGGTGGCTAGGTGAATGATTGAATGTGTGGCTAGATGGTTGTATGGATGGGCAGATGGAAGGTGGGTGGATGGATGAATGGATTAAAGGTGGATGGATGGATAGGTGGATGGGTGGGTGGATGGATGGATGGGAATGGGTGGGTGAATGGATGGATGGGTGGATGGATGGATGGATGGATGGATGGATGGATGGATGGATGGGTGGATGGATGGATGGACGGATGGAAAGATGGATGGATGGATGGGTGGATGGATGGATGGTGGGTGGATGGATAGATGGATGGATGGATGGATGGAAACATGGATGGATGGATGGATGGATGGATGGGTGGGTGGATGGGTGGGTGGCTGGATGGATAGATGGATGGAATGGGAATGAAGGATGAATGGAGCAGTGGGTAGATGAAAATAGGAAGGGATTAATGGACATATGGATGGGTGGGTCCAACAGGGAAGTAAGTGGTTGAGAACAATGAAAGTGTCTAGGAAAAACTGTCCAACAGCATCTAGCAGAAACCTAGGAAGCAGGAAAGACATAGGAAACACAAAGAAGAGTGTGGCCTTAGGCTTAGAGGATCGAGGGTGGGGAGTCAGCCACAGCTGCAGTGAAGCTCCATCCTACCTTTCACAAGAGCCCTCAAAACGATAGTCTCAAACTCCTCGGAGCCGTCCTCTGATGAATAGACCGTCAGCAGCTCCTTTCGGGTCATGATCCTCTCTACCTGCAGAACGCACAACTCTAGACCCCCAGCACAGCCCCGTGGTTCCACCTATCCTTAGGACCTGCTAGCCAGGGTGCCCAGCCCTTCCCGCCATGGTTCCACAATGCCATACCTGGGCCTGCAGGACCTCGGGGTCTCCTTTAGGGAAGTAACGCCTAATTCGATCCCGGGCTTCACCTCGCCTGAGTCCCCCACTCCCTGGGGCCAGAGTATCTTCCAGGGTCTCCACCAGGCAGTCTGCAGCACCCCCAGAGCCAGCCACCAAGAGGCAGGGGAGCTGAGCCTGGGTGGCATCCTCTATCCGCTTTAGAAACAAGGAGAGAGCCAGTCAGGGTTCCGCCCTGCGGTCCCCTTACCCCTCAGCTCTCCTCCCACCTCAAAAACAAGGATACAGCTCCAGATACCTTTAACATCTTCTCATCGCCTTCGATGAGAAGAAGGAGTACAGGGATGTCAATTCCAGTCCCTGAGAGAAAAAGGGAGAAGGAAACATGGTCGCATTCTATCAGCCTTTGCTGGGGATGGGAAAGAACTACATTTCCCCCGGAGTCCCTTGGGGCAGACATTGACCTTGTCCCAAACCCTGTGACCAAGAGTCATGGGAATTGTCATTTTTCTTTGAAAAGTTTGTATTATTCATTTATATAGTGAGGGTGGTGCTCACGAATGTGTGAAGGTCAGAGAACAATTTGTGGGAGTCCGTCCTCACTTTCGGCTTTGCGGGCCCTGAGGATAGAACTCGTGTGATCAGGCTTGGCAGCAGGTGCTGTTAATTGCTGAAGACTGTCTGGGTTTTACTACTAATATGTGAGTGTTGTATGGTGTGCATGTGTGTGTGTGTGTGTATGTGTGTGTGTGTGACCGGGCACATGAACACAGGTGTGCACGTGCCATATGTGCAAGAGGAGGTCAGGGGACAAGCTCAGGTGTCGCTCCTCACCTCCCACCTTGATTTGAGGTGATTGTTATACACCACCGAATACACCAAGCTAGCAGTCTCTGTCGCCCACCTCACCATAGGAGAGCTGGGATTGCAGATTTGAGCTGCTGCAGCCAACATGGCTAGTGTCAACTCTAAGGTCCTCATTCTTGCCCAGCAAGCACATATCTGTCAAGTCATGCCCCAGCACCTTCAGCTCCCATATTTTTTAAGGCTAAGTCTCATGCATTATGGCCTCTGACACATTGTGCAGCCCAGGATGACCCTGAACATCTGATCCTCTTACGGAGTGCTGGGGGTGACAGCACCAGGTCCAGAAGTCCAGGGCAGTCACCTTAACTTCAGATGGGAGCAGAGCTTGGGACCGGGACTCTTGGCTCCCAAGTCAGTCTTATGATTGGCTAAGCCTTCCAAAGGCCAGTGAGGTGAGAGTTCAAGCGGAAAAGGAAGAAGATACAAATAGACGGGCAATCTTAGCACCATAAAACCATTCACAAAGTTCACTAGTCAAGGCACACGAGGGTATTGCAGTCTAATTCCACCCCAGTAAAATAATCAAGTAGATTGCACCAGGCTGGGCGGCATCACGGCATCCTGGAGCGCTGGGCTGAGAAAATAACAGACACCAACAAGACGGTTACATTTAAGTGTGTGTTTTTAGAGGACAGGGGCTCACTCTGTAGCCCAGCCTGCTGCTCCAGCCTTCCTCCTCCAGCCTCCCAAGTGTCACTACATCCAGCTAAAACTATTTCTTCTCTCTCTTAGATTAATTTATTTCACGTGTGCATGTGTGTGCCACGGTGTGGATGTGTGTTTAAATCAGAGGCACATCTTGCAGAAATCGATTCCTTCTTTGCACCACGTGGGTTTCAGGGATTCGATCATTGGACTTAACAGCAAACGCCTTCTACCTGCTGAACCATCTCGCTGGCCCCGCAATCATGGACTCCGGATAAAAGTGAAAACTGTTGTAAAGTACTAAAAAGTTACTGTTCTGGTATGAGGAAGGGTGATCCCACTGGCTCATATATTTGAATACTTAGTCACCAGGGAGTGGCAATATTTAAGAAAGATAGGAGGTGCGGTCTTCTTGGAGTAAGTGTGTCACTGGGATGGGCTGCCAGGTTTCAAATGCTCAAGTCAAGCCCGGTGTCACCCTCTCTCCTCCTGCACCCTGTGAATCCAGATGTAGAACTGGCAGCCACTTCTATAGCACCGTGCCAGCCTGTGTGCCTCATGCCTTCCTCCCTGGACTACAGCTCTGAACCTGTGAGCCAGTCCCCAGTTAAACGTTTGTGAGTGTTGCCTTGGACAAGGTGCCTCATCACAGGATAGGACAGTGACTATGGAGGCCTGGCTGCAAGTCAGGCCATGCGAGATGTAAAACCCGAATATCTGCACATGAGGAAAACACATAAGCACACGCATTCACCATGGTGACTCGTGCCAGGTGATTCAAACGTAAGATTCCCTAGCATCTGTCACCCGGGGAAATTCCACACGTGAGCTGTCACCTATAGTACGAGAGCTGGGAATGCTGGGGGTGTAGCTCACATGTCCAGTGCTTGTTTGGGGTGCATGCAGCCCTGGTTCAGTTGCCGGCATGGCAGGAAGGGGTAAAGAAGCTTGGGCGTAAAGATCACACACAAGGAAGATGTGATGGATCACGTCTAACACCACAAGAGAAGGAGAAACAAATGCCACTGGGAGGCTGAGGCAGCAGGATTGCCCAGAGGAAGGGATGGAGGGAGAAAAGAAGAGAGAAAAAGAATACATGTGTGTAGAACTGTCAAACACCCAGGACTCCAGTGGGGGAAGGGGGGTGAGGAAAAGAATTCACTTCTCTTCACTTTTTTTGTTTTTGAGGCAGGGTCTCATTATTCATAGCTCTGCCTGTCCTAGAACTCCCTGTATAGACCTGGAACTCACTGGGCTGTGCCCACTTCTGCCTGTAGATCACTGAGATTAAAAGTGTGCCCCACCACACCTGGAACCTTTTTTTTTTTTTAATGTCCTTTTTCTTTTTTTTTTTTTTGGTTCTTTTTTTCGGAGCTGGGGACCGAACCCAGGGCCTTACGCTTCCTAGGCAAGCGCTCTATCACTGAGCTAAATCCCCAATCCCTCTTCTTCCTTTTTAAATAGCATTTTCTCTTTTAAAAAAATTATCTCTGCATGTACACCTGCAGGCCAGAAGAGGGCGCTGGATCCCAGTACAGGTGGTTGTGAGCCACCATGTGGTTGCTGGGAATTGAACTCAGGTCCTCAGGAAGAGCCTAATAGTGCTCTTAATCACTGAGCCGTCTCTCCAGCCCTTTATGTCCCTTCTTATGATTCAATTTGTTAAGTCGAGTTCACAGCAAGGGTGACATGATACTGAAAGGAAGTCATGGTCCAAGCTCACATGTTAATTTGCAATGACCCCATCTGAAATTCTTTGTAAGTGTTCACACGATGCCCAAATAAAGATCTGGGGGGAACATCTTTGATTTCTGACTTTTTTTTATGCTTAGGAATGCTCAACAGGTAAAATATATACAGCATGCCTGAAATAGAAAATATTTCTGGTCCTAGGTGAATAAGGAGCTTCATCCTATGTTCACACAGACAGAAGAGGTGGGCAAAGCAGCTTTGGACACAGAGGGAAAGTCAAAGCTTCTTGGCCTCTCCTATTCTGTTTTTGAAAGCTGTTGCATAAGTGGATCCAGAGGTAAAAGTCCTTCACTTTACTGCTTTCAGTATTCTGTATCTAGAACTATTTCAAGAGTATCTTTCACCTTTGACACAGGGTTTCTCTGGGTAGCCCTGGCTGTCCTGGAACTCACTCTGTAGACCAGGCTCTCTTCAAACTCAGAGATTCACCTGCTTCTGACTCCCAAATGCTGAGATTAAAGGCGTGTGCCACACCATGGCAAAATCAATTTTTAAAAAAATCTTCTGTGTGTGTGTGTGTGTGTGTGTGTGTGTGTGTGTGTACCTGTAGGTGTCTCTGTGTGTGTATATGTGCCTGTGAGTGCCATGCCTAAGGAGGCCAGCAGAGGGAGCCTGGATTCCCTGGAGCTAGAGTTACAGGCAGTTGTGAGTGCCCAAAGTGGGTGCTGGAGATGGACCTCAGGTCCTTTGTAAGAGAAGCAGGTTTTAACTACTGAGCCATCTATTTACACCCCCTTCATTTTATTTTACTTTTGAGAAATGTAACTCTAGCTATCCTGTGTAGACTGGGCTGTCCTCAAATTCACAGAGATCTGCCTACCTCTGCCTCCAAGTGCTGAGATTAAAGGTCTGTGCCACCATCCCTAGCATGGACAAGACTCCTAACAGAGGAACTTTGCCTGATCTTGACCACACCTTTCCCATGGAGTGCTGGCTTCAGAACACTAATCCCACTCACCTCCCACTCCGGTCTTCTGCTGAGCCACGTAGGACTCAAACCGAAGGCGGAAGCGGTTCTCACCACCCATGCGGCCATAGGTGCCATCATCCACCAAGAAGAAAGCAGAATAGTTATAGTCCAGGGGGAACTCAACTCCGTCCTCAGGGTCACCACGCCACCGGTATCTTGCAGGGAATGAGCCCTGCCAGAAAGAGAAGTCTTTTAGAAGGGACAGAACACTCCCCCACCGACCTGAGGACCAGACCTTGACCTCCTCCATCAGATCCAAGGATCTCCTCCAGATTTACTTAGACCCAGGAGTCCTTTCCAGCCTCCTCCGTCAGAATTCAGGATTACTCCCTGCCCTCCTCCCTCAGACCAGCACTAAACACCAGGGCCTCTTCTCTGAACCCCATTCCCACCTTGGGGTTGATCAACATGTCTCTGTTCCGGACCACTCCCCAGGGGGCCACACCCATGGCCACCACCTTGCTGCCCCCGGTGCTGGCCGTCTGGTGGTCCCTCACAGCCACACCCACATGGCGGCCAATGCCTGTGTGCAGTCCCCCAGTAACGATCCAGGCCCCTATGTAGGACAGAGCGAGGGACAGAGTGGAAACGGTGAGCAAAGACATGGAAAGGGGAACAATGTACTCCAACAAGGGCAGCAGTGGGGACGAGGCCCAGGAAACAGTTTCCAACCCCCGTGGTCACCTGTGCTCTGGGCGGCTCGCACCAGCCCACGACGCAGAAGGTCCTGCAGCCAGGTCTGTAGCACGGGGCCCTCCGACCCCCCCAGCACTGACACCACCAAGTTTGGAGCACGAAAGCCCCAAGAGCGGGTGACGAGACTGTACACAGTGGCCGGATCCGTGCGATCAGACAGCCGGAGGAACTGTGGACACAGGAGGAAGAGACACGTGGGGGACAGAGAGACAGAGACAGCAGGAAACAGACCCAGACAAATGCAGATAGAGCCTAGAGAAGGGACAGAGACCTAGAGAGAAGTAGACAGACAGACTGGGAGGCTGCAAGGACCGAGAGAGAGAGGGGGACAGACTCTTAAGACAGAGGCACACAAAGACAAGGCAGACCAATGGGGAGACACATTCAGCGTTGCCCCAGCCCCACCCAGCCTGGCGCCCCGGACATGCAAGCCTCACGTTGCTGGACTTTCGGCCAGAGTATGTGAAGTCCAGGTCCCCGTAGGCATCTGTGGGCTTCTCCGTGGTGTGCTCATCACTGTTCCACTCGGTAACTACGGCTGCCCCAAAGGCATCCTCCACAGCCACAGAAGGGTGGGCATCCCGAGGTTGCCCACACTGGCACAAGGTCCCTCTGGGGGCATGAGGGTAGAGTATGAACCCTGGGTGTCCCCAGTGAATCCATCCTATACAAATGTCTATATCCTGTCCCTAGAGACAGAGTCTGCCATAAACCCAGCACTGGCTCTGACTGTCTGGAGAAGAAGCTGAGGTAAGGAGCCCTTATATCCAAGCTCATCTCAAATAAGCCAGGACAGGGAGAGTGGAATGCAGGAGAAGAAGGAAAAATAGGAGGCAGCCAATGGCAGGTGTCCTTGCTGCCCCAAGCCCCAAAGAAGGACATACGCTATGAAAAAGAAAGTTTAAAGAATGATTCAGGGGTTGGGGATTTAGCTCAGGGGTAGAGCGCTTGCCTAACAAGCACAAGGCCCTGGGTTCGGTCCCCAGCTCCAAAAAATAGAAAAAGAAAAAAAAAAAAAAAAAAAGAATGATTCAACCAAAAATGATAATGGTAAAGAAGAAGAAAAAGAAAGAAAGGAAGAAAGGAAGGAAGGAAGGAAGAAAACGAAAGGAAAGAGAAGGCCAGGTGTGGCGGCACATGCCTGTAATCCCACATTGAGGCCAGCTTGGTCTACAGAGAATTCCAGGACAGCCCGGTCTACAGAGAAATCCTGTCTCAAAAAGCAAAATTGAAAAATTTAAAAAATAATAATTAAAAATGAAAATAAATAAAAAGAATGATTCAAAGAGAGATTGGGTACCGGAAGTTGAAACAGCTATGGGAGTTTGGGTACCGGAAGTTGAGACCGCTGTGCAATTTGGGGCAAGTCTCTTCACCTCTCTGAAACTAAATTTCCTCCTCCAAAGGTACAAAGATAGTAAAAGCCCCACGGAACTCAGAGGAGCCAAGAAAGTCAGTGTTTCCTGAAGCAAGGATAGCAACCAGCCCCAGCTGCATGAACTCCAAACAAAGCTTTAAATAACTCAGAATTTCACAGTAGAAAAGCCGAGCCTTTTTCAGAGCTCCCTGACTGTAAGGAGGGCGCTTGGCCAGGCGCTGTCTGTCAGCCTCTGCCCAGCCCCAGGTCTGCCTTCTCAGGCAGAAAGGCAGGAGCGAGCGGCTGGACCCGGGTAGAAGCTAAAAGGTAAAATCATGGTCTTCGCTGTTCACTGTACCCCAGTACAATCCTTCCCCAGCTCCATCCTTCTCATCCTGAGAAACAGACAACAGATGACGGTTTCCACTTCTTGTCTCCTTAGATAGAAGGTTTTCCTCTCTAAATAGGACACAGTGGGCTGGAGAGATGGCTCCGTGTTAAAAGTGCATACAGAAAGCCCGAAATAAATTCCCAGCACCCACATGGTGGCTCACAACCATCTGTAACCCCAGACCCAGGGAATCCAATGTTCACTCCTGGCCTTCTTGGACACCATGCATGCACGCACGTGGTGTACAAACACAATGCAGGTGAAATTCATACGCACGTAAAATAAAAATACATTTTAAAAATAACAAAAGGAATATTTAAAAGTCATAAATGTACAGTTGCCCCTTGGACTCAGGTTGACTCTCTGTCACCTTAGTTTCCGAGAGTAAGGAACAGGGACTTGGGGAAAACACACTCTCCTTGGCCCTGATTCTAGAAGGAATTCAAATAGCGGGGCTCACCTGTGGCTTCAGAAGTTAGCAGAGCCACTGATAGAGGAGTGGGGGTTTGGGTGGTGGGTGGTCTTATGACTAGGCTCTCAGTAGCCAAGGCTGGCCTCAAGCTTACAATAGCCAAAGCTGATCACAAATTATTTCTTCTTATTTACTTATTTTTGGCTTCAAATTTCTGATTCCCAGGCCTCAGCCTCAAGAGTTCTGGAATTGCAGGCATGCACTGGAATTACCGGTGCTGGGGACAGAGCCCTGGGTTGAGTGCTCGCTAAACCAGCATTCTAGTAACTGAGCGAGAGGCCCAAGCCCTGAGGTGGGGGGGTTCCATTTTCTCACATGTTTTATATTTTATATGTATGAATATTTGGCTTCCTGTACGTCAGCACACTGCATATGGGTGTGCACGGCTCCTGTGGAGGTTGGAAGAGAGTGTTGGATTCCCCAGAACTGGAGTTAAAGGTGGCTGTGAGGCCTCACATGGGTGCTAGGAACTGTGCTTCCGACCACTGAGCCACCACCGCGGCCCTCCACCCCCTGTCTTCTGAGAGCCCGAGCTGGTCTAAAACTAACTTTGTAGCTCAGGCTGACCTTGAACTCCTGCTCCACCCCCTGAGTGCTGGGGTGATGGCAAGTGCACACCAGCGCACACCAGTGCACACCAGCGCACACCAGTGCACACCTGGCATAAGGCCGAGGTGACGCTGTGAGGCAGGCTGTGGTACTGGTCATCTGCAGGACACACATCAGGTCCACACAGACAACCTGTTGTCCCTCCAAAGCTACAATAAAGGACGCGACCTCCTCCTCCAGTGCCAGGGGACCCTGTGATGCTTCAGTTTCACCCGACTTGATCCTCTTACCCATCAGGACCTCATTCTCAGGACCCCCTCGTATCCTCTATTCTTTTAGTCAAAACTTCTGCATGGAACGTTGTGGAGCCTCTGGCCCCAGGGGCCTGTTATCCACACAGGCTCCTTCACTAAACATAAGTCTTAAACTAAAGACTTGAAGGAGCTCAGGGGAGAAAGTGCCTGCCTTGAGACAGGAGGACTTGAGTTTATCCTGAGGATCCATAAACAAGTTGTCATCTCAGTGCCGGGGAGGGGGAGACAGAGGTTCCCTGGGGCTAGCCAGGTCACACCGAGCTAGTGAGAGACACTGTCCTATAAAACAAGGTGCACGGTGTGTGAGGAACACGACCTGAGGTCGTCCTCTGGCCTCTATATGCATGATCTGTACACATTTGCACCTGCGCTCAGGAGCACACGCAAAATTAAATCAAAGGAAAACTCAGTTTCTCGACACACAGTTCCCAGCTCAGGGCTTCGTCAACCTCTGTTAGTCACCGCACTCCACCATCACAGAGGAAAGTAGGTTCTGGTCACATGGCGCTGGCAACATCTCCTGGGCCTGCCTGCTTCCTATCACCTTTGCTCTGTGTGGGTGTGAGGCACAATGGCTCCATTCAAGTGTCATCTCACTGTCAGAAGGTGGCTGGCCTCCATGGAATGCACTCCTTCTGGAAACGTCCTTCTAGTCGGTCCTCTCCTCAAAACTGTAACGCAACCCTCATAGTGGCTTTCTTTTCCCTTTGCTGCCCTCAGAGCACCCAAGATCCATGCGAGCCCAATGACCCCAACGACCCCAGGGGCCAAGAGAGACAGTTAAGAAGCTTCCGGAAAGGAGGTGGAACAGCAGCGGCCAGCACTTGTCTTAAAAGCGTTTAGAGATATGAGGGTGGCTGGGTGGGTGAATGTTTTGGTTTTTTGTTTTGTGGGGATTTGTTTGTTTTGTGAGGATTTGTCTGCATGTGTGTCTGTGTACCACATGTGTGCAGTGCCTGTGGAGGCCAGAAGAGGGCGGCAGATCCCCCAGAATGGGAGTTAAGGTGTTTGTGAGCTGCCACGTGTGTGCTGGGAACTAAGCACTTGTCCTCTGCAAGAGCAGCCTGGGTTCTTAACCACTGAGCCACCACTGCAGCCCGCAGCCTGGGTTCTTAACCACTGAGCCATCTCTCCAGCCCGCAGCCTGGGTTCTTAACCACTGAGCCACCACGGCAGCCCCTGGTTGCTTTTTAGTGCTGTTATTTTTTAGCTTTTTTTTTTTTTTTTTTTTTTTTGTGTGTGTGTGTGTGTGTGTGTGTGTGTGTGTGTGTGTGTGTGTGTGTGTGTGTCTGCATCTCTAGCCCAGATGGTCTCAGAACTACAGGAATCCCCTGCCTCAGTCTCCTGAGTACTAGAACGAATGACAGTCATGTACCACCATGGCTGGCAGGGTTCTTTCTCGGGTTTGGGTTTTCGGTCCTAGGAATGGAACCCAACACATGCTAAGTATGTGTGCTACCACTGAATTACAGCCTAAGCCCAGAGGTGTAAGGAGGAAAGAAGAGGGGGAGAGAAAGGAAGGGGTTTGTATTTCCCTCACCTATTTCCATGGTTTCGATTTCCATCCATAACCAGGACCTCTCAGACCCCAGTATGAACCTTGATCTTCTGCTAAGTACCAACTGGGCCCCAGTCCTCCCCATACCCCTGTCCAAGGCCCCTCACATACGCAGAAGGGCCGGCACTCAGTATCCCTGTCCAAACCTGCTTCTTCTGGGCTCCTCATCTTGGTGGGTGGGCCCCACTCTCTTCTCACCTTTCTGACCTCCTATCCACCCTCACGCAGCTTACACACACGCAGAGCCTACCCAGCCCCAGAAACCACACGCAAAGTGGCCTCTCATGAGGTCTGGCACCAGCCGTCTCACTCACATTCTACACAGCCTGAACTCTGCTCTGCTTTCAAACCACGCCGGGCCGCCCTTAGGGAGGACTTCAACCGAGCAGTTCAAGGCCCAGAGCCACCTTCAGAGCGCCACACTGCACCATCTTTCCAACGACACCTGTATCCCACCAGCTCCCATCCCTTCCCCCTGACTTCAGTGTCACCCCATCTGTGTTTATTTACACAGCATTTTCCTGTCCCACAGTGGAACAACAGGCTCCTGATAAAGTCACACTAAGGAAAGCAGATGACGCTGTCCCAGGCCAAGAGTCCACCCTGAGAACTGATTTAAAGCTGGACCTAGCTAGGGAGACCAAGAATGCAGTCAAGAAGCCTATAGGGCTTGCTCCTGTCCCCTGCCACCCACAGAACAGCAATGAGCACGCAATGGTAATTGCCCTCTTCTCGTGGGAGTTGCAGACATTTCCGGGTGTTTATTAGGTGGAGGGCAGAGTTCCAGAAACATCCCAGAGTGACCTTGTTTAGTTTGCACAGCAGCCCCAGAAGGGAGGAGCTGTTCAGTGCCCAGGTGACAAGCGCAGCTCAAGAAGGATTCTGCTATCCCAAAGCTGCAGAGCTATGTAAGGCTGGCCCGGCTGTGGGCTGTGTGGCTATGCTCGCTGAGCCAGGATGACACAGAAAGCCAAAGCAGAGACAAAGTGATACAAAGAGACACATGGACCAGACACAAAGACACAGAATGGATCCCTGAAGCGTTTCCATGACTCCCATCCCCACCTAGAGGGGAATGCAGGATTGGGGTGTGCCCTAAGTACGGTGGCCCAAAACAAGGGCAGGGGAGGGGTCTGTCTGAAATGAAGGCGGGAATGTCCTTGGTGGGCGGGGCCTGAGTGTGCTGAGCCGGGGCCTTCTGTGGTGGGTGGGGTGTATCTGTGCACCAAGACCTCCTGCGGTGGGCAGTGAAGGGGATGTATGTGGTGGGCAGCCTTGTCTGCGTTGAGAGGGGCGAGTCCGGTCTATGGGGCGGAGCCTGTCTGCAGTGGGCAGGGCCCGCGAACCTAAGCTGCCAGGTCAGCAGCCGCGAACTGCTCACCCCGCATCATCGTGGAGGTCCACTACGAACGTCGTGCACACCTTCTTCCTGAAGATCTTAGGGATCCAACTCTGAGAACCGGAACAAGAAGGGCACCCGGGTCAGACCCACAGGATTCGAAGACAGCCCCGCGCGCCCCCGGGACACATTGGGAACTCCTCCCTCGGGCTCAGCCAGGAACCCACGCCGCTCGGTCTGGGAACTCCTGGTTCAGCCCCTGCTACATCTGACCAGGATCCGCAGAGGTGCCGCTGCCTATGGACCCCACTCCTCCCAGTCCCGCGCTGTGCGATACCTGCTCTTTCTCCGGCCCCACCATGCTGCGGTCCCAGCCCCTGGGGCTCCGTGTATTTCTCTTAGCCGCCGACCCGCCCGACCGAACCGGATCCGCAACTTCGCAGCCCAGCCCGGGGCGGGGAGTCCCGGGACACGTCACGGGAGGCGGGGAGAGGGCGGCTGCGAGCAGGGACAGACTCTGCTGCCAAACCACGGATCGGGTCGGCTTGAGGGACACGGAAGACCGAGACTTGGAAGGCAGAGAAACGAAGGAAGCAGAGTAGGGCACACGATAGATACCAGCCATGGGACAAACATAGATTCTGAGAGGCGGAGGCTGAGAGAAAGACCCAAAGAGAGGCAGAGACAGAAACTAAGAGAGGGACCCAGCCCAGAGAAAGAAAAAAAGCCCAGAGAGAGAGAGAAAAGAGAGAGAGAGAGAGAGAGAGAGAGAGAGAGAGAGAGAGACAGATAGAAATGCAAAGTGATAGAGCGACAGAGTCCCAGAATCAGAGAGAAGAGACAGAAAGACAGAAACACACACGGAGACAGAGACACACAGGCAGAGAGAGAAAGAGACAGAGACACTCGCACATACACAACACACACCGAGAGGCAGAGAGAGAGACACACACACAGAGAGAAAGAGACAGAGAGACAGAGACTCACACACACACAATACACACAAAGAGAGAGGCAGACAGAAAGACAGGCACACACGAATCACCCACAACACACACACACACACAGACACACACAGACACACACACAGAGAAAGGGGGAGAGAGAGAGACAGAGAGAGACCAGGAGAGAGAGATTAGGGAAGACACAGTAGGAGAGAAGGGTAGAACCCTGAGGAGAAGAAGGGACCCTCAGAACAATGACTATAATGGGGGGAGGGGCTTGTCTCATAAAGGACAAAAACCCAAAGAGTGTGGATATACTGACAAGTGTGGGGTGGGTGACACTGGGCCTCCAAGAAGGCATTGACACCTGTCTCCAGCCAAGTCCCTCTGGTGGGGACAGCTGGGGCCTAGTAACCTGAGCCCCCAGCACCTCCCCCTGTTGTATTTATAGCCCTGGTCTGGTCCCCTGCCCCCAGATCTGAGTGCCAGGGAGAGGAGGTCATGGGGTGTTGGGGACAGGATTCTTTCAGCTTCTGCATGACACCACTGCCACACCGAATGTCCCATTCTGTCTGCTTTCTTCCCAGTGTTTACCTTGCAGAAGGCTCTGCTTCTGCACACCCCTCCTTTCCCAGCACCCCAGACTTTTCCAGCAAGACACTCTAAAAGTCTAGCCTTTGTGCGAAAGATGCCAAACTTGAGCTTGTCATGTCCCTGCCCCCCTCCTGGACATGAAGACCCCTCCACCACCCAGTCCTGAGCCAGAGGAACAGGAGGGGAGGGGCAGGCAGGGAGTGACCAGAATAACTTAGACTCTGGATAAATTTAGCCACAAGAAGGGGAGGGGACAGACCCCATTGGCCCAGCAGTGGGGAAGGGAGGTCCTGGAACCAGGGTCACAGCTCCAAAGGGGACATCCTCAGAGGGTCATCCAAGACCTAAGAAAGATAGAGAAGCAGAGTGGAAGCCGCACCACAAAAAAGAGACAATCTGAAAGTCAAAGCCAAAAAAGGCACAAGGACCCATCAGAGGCAGCTGAAGCCAGCCTGGTCAGACGCTCAGCTGCTAAACGAACGTCCCCATGGGCTTCCAGGGGCCATGGTTGTACACTTGTCTCCTTTGGGCCACAGTGGCCATCCTGCTGGTCCCTCCAGTGGTGACCCAGGAGCTGAGAGGGACTGGGCTGGGCCTCGGCAACTGGAACAACAACGCAGGTATCCCTGGGTCCTCAGAGGACCTATCAACCGAGTATGGTCACCACATCCACAGCCACGGGGCCTATCAAGGTGAGAAGGACAGACACCACAGAGAAGAAGATGAAGACTTCTCCAGGGAATATGGCCACCAAGTCCAAGACCACAGGTACCCTGGCCATGAAGTTGGGGAGGAGAATGTCTCCGAAGAGGTCTTCAGAGGGCATGTTAGACAGCTCCACGGGCACCACAAACCTAACAGGGAAGATGTAGGGGACTCAGCAGAGAACCACTTCCCCAGACAGCAGAGCCACAACCGTGAAGATGAGGACGGCGTTGTCTCTGGTGAGTATCACCGTCACATCCCCAGGCATGACCACCATGGCAACAGAGAGGAGGAGGATGATGGAGAGGAGGAGGAGAGGGTGGGAGTGATGGAGAACTCTGATGATAAGCACCAGGCCCACGGCCACCACAGCCACTCAAAAGAAAGAGATGAACTCCATCACGCCCACAACCACAGGCACCAAGGCCACCATGATGAAGATGATGATGAAGATGGTGTCTCCACTGAGGATGAACACCAAGCTCACAGAGATCAAGACCACGATGAGGAAGACAATGAGGACTCAGATGAAGAGAGTCATGCCCACAGACTTCAAGGCCAAGAAGATGAAAATGATGATGAAGATGGTGACTCCAGTGAAAATGGACACCAGACCCAGGACCACCAAGGCCATAAAGAACAAGATGATGATGACCATGATGATAACAATGAAGAAGAAGAAGAAGAAGAAGAAGAAGAAGAAGAAGAAGAAGAAGAAGAAGAAGAAGAAGAAGAAGAAGGAGACTCCACTGAGCACAGGCACAGGCACCAGACCCAAGGCCACAGGAAGGGAAAAGATGAGGATGAGTCAGATGAAGATGATCATGTCACCCGGCATGGCAGCCGAGGCCATGAAGATGAAGATGATGACGATGACGATGACGACGACGACGATGATGATGGTGACTCTACTGAGAATGTGCACCAAGCCCACAGACCCAGAGGCCATGAGCACGAAGACGATGGGGATGACTCAGAAGAAGACTACCGTCATGTCCCCAGCCATGGTCACCAAAGCCATCGAAATGAGGAAGAAGAAGATGAGGCTGTCTCCACTGAACACTGGCACCAGTCTCCTAGACATGCTCACCATGATCTTGGACGTGAGAATCAAGAAGAGGCAACAGTCAAGTACAGCCGCCATGTTGCAAGCCATCGACCCCAAGGCCACAGTGCCGAGGAGGAGGACTCTCTAGAAGACTCTACGAATGAAGTCCCTGGACATCACCACCACAGAGTCTCCAGGGATGGCGATGAAGACATTTCTACTGAGTTTGGCCACAAGGCCCCCAGACACAGGCTACAAGATCAAGATGAATGGACCAGGTGGGGTCACAGAAAATCTGTTCAGGAAGACATTGGTCATCAGCCCCTACAGCCCACAGGTCCTGGTTCTGGAGAATCAAGGAAGGAAGATGACCACAGCTCTCAAGAGGGAGATGAGGACTTAGAGCAGAGACAAGAAGCCCACAGTGAGGAGGAGGAGGAGGAAGAAGAGGAGGAAGAGGAGGGTCATGGCCTCCCCATGAGCCTGGAAGATGAAGAAGAGGAAGAAAAAGATAAGAAAGAGAGCAAGGGAGACAGGGCTGCAGTTTCGGCTCCACTGAGTCATCACAGGAAGCATGATGATGATGACGATGACGACGACGGTGATGATGATGATGACGACAATGACGACGATGATGAGATCCTGGAGGAAAACCTGCTACCTTTCACCATTATCCCAAACCCACTGGCTGGGAGGGAGGTGGCCAGAGAAGGTTCCAGTGAGGAAGAGAGCCGTGAGGTCACAGGTAAGTGACCTGGCTCCACAGGGTATGGGGAAGGCCGAGCTCGCCAACTGGAGTCACTGTTACCCTCCTGTCCCCACAGGTCAGCAGGATGCCCGGGAGTATGAGAACTACCAGCCAGGGTCCCTGTGTGGCTACTGTTCTTTCTGCAACGTAGGTCCTGAGCCCAGATCTACTCCACAAGCCCTGGGGTGCTGTGGGAGGCCTGTGAGCCTGAGAGTCGGGGGAGCTAAAACAAATGCTTCCAGAACAAACTAGGGGCAGGGCAATAGGAAGTTAAGGTCCCAGGGTAGGGTCACAGAGTGTGTGACTGACAGGTGTCAGTGAGCACTCACAGGTCCCACCCTCCAGTGAATGGGTCACATGAGGTTGAGGTTGTCTTGAGATGGAAAACCAGGGTGGAGGGTGTTGCCAGAGAAGAGGGGCACCCTGAGTTCAGATGTGGAAGTCAACAGCTGAAGTGATCATCTCCTGAGGGATTTGGGGCTAGGGGCTCCTCTGACCGGTCTCCTCCTATTCCCAGCGATGTAGTGAATGTGAAAGCTGCCACTGTGATGAGGAGAACATGGGGGAACACTGTGACCAGTGTCAGGTGAGACCTTCCCAGAGCCTCCAAGCTCAGACACCTAGCTGACTGGGACCACGGGAGTGCCCAAGGCCTAATCCTGACCTTACATCCCTTCATGTCTCCCTCCGGTGTGACCTTCCACCTAGCCTCAAACCCTGGGTGGTCCTTCCTCATCTTTGTGCCTGACTCAGTCCCCTGACCAGGTTCTCTCCCTGTCCTCAGCACTGCCAATTCTGCTACCTCTGCCCGCTGGTCTGTGACACGCTCTGCACTCCAGGTGAGCAGCAAAGAGGGAGAGTCAGACACCCACAGAGGGGGAAGGGCCCAGCAAAGTGAATCCTAGTGGGGTTGGAGCCAACCTGAGCTGTGAACCAAGGCTGTGGTCTGCGGTTAAACGGGTAGGGTAGGGGTGTGGCCATGGCAAAGGTCCTGTGGGCAGAATCTGATATGGCTTAGATTGAGGTAATGTTGATGGGTAGTCCTAGAAGTGAGTGGGTGGGACCAAAGTAAATAGATACCAAGGGGTGGGGCAACCCGGAGGGTCCAAAGCAAGAAGGGTGTGATTCAGTTGAGGTGGGAACTAGAAGGGGGCTGGGCACATTTCTGCACTTGCCCTGAGTGTTCCCCTACCATGCCCCTCCTGGAGGCCTCGCAAACCTCTCCTCTCTCTGCTCCCTCACAGGAAGTTACGTTGACTATTTCTCCTCCTCTGTGTATCAGTAAGTGTGTGGGGCTGGGCTGGGAGATGATGCAGTTCAAGGGACCCGTTTAGAGGAGGGTTGGCCCACTGTGAGCTAAAGATCCACCCTGGACTCCATGTTCTCTTCTCATGTTCATGATGAGGGTCATGATGGTCAAGTGGCTTCTGCACACTGACTAACTAACCTTCTTCCTGTTCTCCTGTCCAGAGCTGTGGCTGACATGCTGGAGACGCCAGAACCCTGATCTGGCCACCTGGCAAGAGCTGCATCTATTTCTCTGAATAAATGTGCTCCTAGAAACATCAGTGTCCAGCGTGGGCTGTGTCCTGTTGGTAGGACAAGGCACCGTCTCTCCTAGAGGGCCCGAGACGGACAGTCTCTACTCCTTGCTCTGGAGGTTAACATCTTAAGAACAAAAACTGAGACTGGTGGCACACACCTTTAATCTCAGTGCAGAGGCAGAGGCAGGCGGATCTCTGTGAGTTCGAGGCTAGCCTAGTCTACACAGTGAGTTCCAGGCCAGCCAGGACTACAAAGTGAGACCCTGTCTCAAAAAAAGGCTGGTCAACACCAGAGCTTTTGGAAACACTAGGTCTTTACCCGTGATCACTGAGTAACGCCTGGAGCCAGGAGGCCGAGTCGGGGTGGGGGCTCCCCATTGTCCGTCCTCTCCCCAGCCACATCGCCAGCGGCATAGTTGACAGAGGGATTTTCCCATGCAAACCCCGGAGTCAGAGGGGAAATAGGAACGCAGTGCTGCGTCCCTGGTCCCTGACCCTTGGGCACAGACACCGCCATAGCACGGGGGCGGGGAGGCCTCGGGGAACACGAGACAGGGAGGAGGGTCAGGGAACCCCGCTTGCAGATGACCCCGAGGACTGGCGACAAGACGCAGCGGGGCAGGGCTGAGTGGCATGGGGGGAGGGGCTGGGGGCGAGGCTTGTAGCAGCGAGTCTCCCCTCCCCTCCTAGCGGACGGAAAAGGAAGACTTGGGCCCCGCGACTGGGCAATAGAAAGGGGAGGGGTGGCATCTCCCCGCATGCGGCCCGAGAGGGAAGCCCCGCCCCCTTTCCACAGGTGCAGGGCGCCTGGCTCCCATTCGAAACGGATCAATAAATTACAAAGTAGAGAAAAGGGAGGCGGAAGTTTGGGGTGGGATTTCTTCCTGTCCTCTTCTTCGGCTGCCCCCTTTAAGTCCATTTCTTGTGGTTTGGTCCAGGCCCAGTCCATTTGGGAGGCGGGAACACGCACACCCGGCTGGTATGTGTAGGTGGTGCAGTCCGCAGGGGCGAGCTCCCTCACGGCGGTCTCTGGCTAGACAATACTCTGGAAAGGAGGGAAAACGGCCCAGCCTTCGGAAGGGTCTTCTTCGGAGTGAAGTCACTTGCATTGAGGTCAGACAGTTCACAGAGTGGGAATCATCTGGTACGCCATCCCGCGTTCCCGTGGCACCACCCTGAACCCTAAAAATCACCTGGCCGAGTCCTCACCTGGAGGTGCACACTAGCAGGAGTAAGTCCGGACCGAAACACCGTCTGCTCGTGAACTCCCAGAAGTCTGGCCTAGAGAGAGCAACGGCGCTTCAATCTGGAACTACCCTAGTGTACCCTAGGAAACACCCACTCCCCCCTAATACTGGAGATTGAAGGCGGGACCACGGAATTGCCAGTCAAAAGCCCTCCGCTGAGCCACACCCCCAGCTCCTCAAAGTGGAATTCTAGGCGGTTCCTTCACCAGTGAGCTACCTGTTCAGCTCTCTTTTTACTTTTTGAAACAATCTTACTAAGCAGCGGGACTGTCTTGACTGCCTGTAGCCCAGGCATAGGCTAGACCAGATGGAGGTTGTCTTAACACATGAATAGGGTCTGGACTGTCACTTTTAAGAGTCCCCTACCTTCAGGCTGCAGTTTTCGGAGTGGGAGTCCCGGTGAGCCTAGGGCTCCTGCTGCAGCTGAACGAAAGTTGGGGGGTAACATCTCGGCTGAATCGGGGGTTACACCCCGGAGGTCCTTCTCACGGAACATCTTCCTCCAGGATGGGGAGCGGCTGAAGGACTTGGCACTGTCCTAATTGTTTGATAGGAACCCAAGGTGAGGGAGGAGGGCACAAGTTCCGACTCTACCCCTCTGCATTAATAGTGACCCTCACTAAGCTCAACATCCAGCCACATTCGGTTGGCAACACCAAGCCCCACCCCTTCATCTCGGATTTGTAAGCGCAATTGGAAACAAGACCTCATTGCCACGCCCACCTCATCCAGCCGTCTGTCTGTTCCTAGGGAGATGAGGTTACTGAATTCTTTCTCCAGCAGTTGCCGAGCCTGGAAAGAAAAGGGGGAAGAGGTTAGTTGGAGCATACAGGTGGGGATACCCGACATGTTTGCTGACCAGCCAAGTCTCACTTGTGCATTCTGTGTAGGTATTTGTAGAAGCAAGGCCAGGTCGGAGTAGTCGAAGGTTTCATCCAGAGCCAACAGGGCTCCGTGCACCCCACTCTCGGTGAGATTCGTAGCAAACTCCTTCAGGCCAAGACCAGACACCCAACCCATGACCCGTTCGTTGGACCACACCATCACATCTGGGGAAGAAAGGGACTCTTAACTGTGCACCTCCCAGTGGCCAGCCCTGCCAAATTACCCTAACTTATTTCCTTTCCTAGCTAGGTCTCTATGCCGCTGCATCCGTCATCTATGAAACTGGACAGCTAGGCCTGTTACTCCCATTACCCTCCCTAGCCACGCCCCACACTGAGTCTACTCATTATTTCTGGGAACAGCGCCTCCTAGAGAACAGGTTCATATTCTCTCTTGGCCCAGCCCCTATTTCCGGCTCCACCCCTTGTGTGATAGCGCGCCCCAGTGGCTATGTCCAGCCAGTGTGACACATAACTCCACACTCATTTTATTGTCTGGCCACGCCCCCATGGTGGTCCTCCCCCCCCCGTTTCTAGTAGCTCTTGGTTTCTCTGGCTTTCCGTCGTTCAGTCTGCCCCTCCACACATCTCCCACAGGACCTCACCTCTGATTTGGGTCTGGCTTTCTTCCCTCCTCCGCTCCAGATCCTTCCGGTCATAGTTGAGCCGTTTCAAGCACATGATACCATAGTGCAGACTAACCCTGAGCAGTTAGAGAAACTGAGTCACCTAGAAGCCTTCCAGAGGCCACTGTTGTTGCCCTTACAGAACTAACTCTCTTCCTCCCTCCCCTCTTTCCCTCCCTTCCTTCCTCTGTCCCGTGTGTGTGTGTGTGTGAGCGTGCGTGCGTGCACATGTGTGTGACCTATACTAGGCAGAAGCCCGAAGCCCCAGCGCTGTACTGATTACTTGTGTTCTCTTGCTTGTGTTTCTCTCTCTGTCTCCCTTTCTCTCTCCAAGATCTTTTAACACTTCCTGGGCTTGAACTCACTCTGTAGCCAGGCTAACATCAAACTTGCAGTCCTCCAGCCTCCCCCGTAGCAGGTCACCAGTTATCAATTTTTCTATGGACCATCATCTTTGGTTCAAGGAGCACCAAGCGAAAATTTAATGGAACTTCCCATTAGCCAAAGTTTCTCTAAGGGCTATGACTTCTTCCCCTTGGGCTGTTCCCATTGGCCAGGCAGCCCCCACCTGTGGAAGCTGTCCACCATCTTGAGTTGGCCTCGCAGTTCTTTCTTGTTCAGATGGTCCAACATCCGAGCATCAACTAGCGACTCCATGAAGTAGCTTCGGTACTGGGGCAGCCCAAGGCTGGGCAGCCAGTCGTTGCCCACCCACTCGTGGTTCATGTCACCATATGCCAGGATCTGGGGCCATGGGCAGGTGAGGGAGGGGGTCAGGCCTTCTTGTCCCTTCCCATATGTATAGGGAAAGGATAAAGTTCAGCCAGCCCCCATTCCAAACTAGTTCTCTTCCCACCACAGAACAGTTTGGCTCCACAACTGGGACCACTGGACCAGCTGAGGGTCTCATGTAGCCCAGGCTAGCTTCAAACTTTTGGTGAAGCTGAGGATGACACTAGAGTCCCCTACCTCCACCCTTTTGAGTGCTGGGTTACAGATGTGTACCCCATATTCCAGCTTGGTGCTGGAACTCAAGACTCTATTCTAGGCAAGGACTCCCTCAACTGGCCCCCAGCCCTGCAGGTCTGCATCCACTCAGCCCAAACATGACTAGACCCGGAAAGTCAGGACTTCAGCGTGGCTCTCCTGCCACCCACAGACATCACTGTTGCAATACCCGGAAAATACTAGTTCAAGCAATTCAGTTTAGGATAAGGCTATGAGACAAGCCCAAAGTCTTTTGCAGCTTTAGGGCAAGGAAACAGATCAGAGTTCAACTGGGTGTCTCCACCCCTGGCAAGTTCCAGCCGGGCACCTTGTGTCTCTCTTCTCCAGGCCACAACGTACTGTGTTCTCCCCGCCTCTCACTTGCTTGACCCACCTCAAGGTCACCATAACTAGCACAGCTAACAGTGCTCCTGAACAGTGAGGGCAGCCCTCTTCCCCATCCCCTCAATGCAAACCCCTCCCATACCGGGCAGTTCCTTCCAGCTGCAGCAATCCCACAAACCCCAGCTTCTGAGCAATCCACAACCATGGAATAGCCCGTGTGCCAGGCTGGAGGCGGACACTGAGGAGCCCACTTTGTCCCCCACCGAGCCACTATGAACACAAGAACTATGAACAGCTGAGCTCCACGCTGCAGCCTTCCCCTCGGGGCAGGGACTTAGAATGTTCAGACGAGGGGTGGGGCGCAGAGAAACAGAAAGACCATGCAGCGTGCACAACCTGCTCATGCGTCCAGCCCGCCCTGCACCCCTACCTGCTCCCAGCTGATCTCCTTGGTCTCCTGACCCGTTAGTGGGAAGAGGGGGAGAGAAGGGTGGGTTAAGGGAACAGGCAGAGGAGAACAGAAGGGACAGACGATGCACTAACAGACAGACTCCTCCCAGCCCCCACACCCAGTAGGAATAGTGCCACCCCCAGGGCTACCAGCAGGAGGCACTCACGGGTTTTGTAGCTGCCGTCAGAGACTCCATCTCCTCGTGTGTCATCCACACGTTTCCTGTGGGCTGAAGGGCGCAGGGTGTTAAGGAATGGGAGATGACACAGAATACAGATGGTCTCCTAACCGCCCCACTCTAGCTCATCTGCTTATGCTCATTCTGATTGGGGTTCCAGAGGAAACCCTTTGAAACCGGCCAGCAAGGTGACTCAGCAGGTAAAGGTGCTTGCCCCTAAGCCTAATGACCTGAGTTCTATCCCTCATGGTGAAAGTAGACTGCTAGTCTTCACGCATGCTCTGTGCTGGACACCACCACCACCACCACCACACACACACACACACACACACACACACACACACACACAGAGAGAGAGAGAGAGAGAAAGAGAGAGATCATTTATTTCATAAATATATAAATGTATAAATATAAATGTATTCATAAAAGTTCAATTTAAAGATTTCGGGGCTGGAGAGAAGACTCAGTAGTTAAGAACATGTGTGGCACAAGCCTTTAATCCCAGCACTTGGGAGGCAGAGGCAGGAGGGTCAGCCTGGTCTATACAGTGGGTTCCAGAACAGCCTGGTCTACTCAGAGAAATTGTCTCAGGGAAACCAGGCACTCTCCCATTCATTCATGCAGGTAAAACATCCATACACATAATAAATCTAAAAAGGAGTTTGGGGTTTTTTTTTGGGGGGGGGTTTGATGTCACCTCCCTGGTGTCATACACAGTAAGGACTGAGAAGGTGACAGCAGACACGGCAAAGGGAGAGGTATACCAGCAGGAAGAGGTTTGCCACTTGTGCTGGGCAAACCTGGGAGCCTGGCATGGTGGAGCAGGCCTGTAATCCCAGCACTAGGGAGGCAGAAGCAGGACTGCACAAGCAAGTCAGTCAGAGCTACACAGGGAGAGAGTGTCTCGAAGTAAAGAGACTGTGGATTCACTGGGCATTGGCATTGCCTAGAGTTCTCCAGGAGCTAAGGGTCTGCATTCACAAGGCTTAGGGGCATCCCTAGGACACACACAATGACAATGACATTGTGACCCTCCCCCCATTCTTGTGGTCTGTGGTAAGAGCTCACAATAGGTTCCAGGCCAGCCTGGGTGAGCCTCAAAGTCAGACCTTATTTCAATAACATGGATAGACTAGCAGATGAAATTAACAATAACCGTAACACTTGCGTGACCTAAGGTTGTGGAGACTCAAAGGAGGAAAAGAGGTCTGCTGACGGCATTTAAAGGGATAACCTTTTGTCTTGTCCTTAAATTACACTCATGAACCCAAGAGAAGAGAGCACTTGGGAGGCAGAGGCAGGTGAGTTCAAGGTCAGCTTGGTCAGCAGAGCAAGTTCCAGGACAGAGAGAAAACCAAAACCAAACCAAAAACAAAAACAAAAAGGACCCAAGAAGCAAACAGGCCGATGGGAGCATGGGAGAGAAGATTTACTGTAAAATTAGACATAACTGTGTAATTCTCTTCTGTCTTTTCAGAATCCATGTCCAGACTGGACCCCCAACCCAAGCTTGCTAACAGTGCCGTAGCACTGAGCACCCTTCACGTTAGAATGCATGTTTAAAATAATGTGTTTATTTTATGTGTGTGTGACACGGCACTCTGTGACGGTAAGAGGACAATTCTAGGAGTTGATTTTCTTATTCCCCCATGCCGGTTCCAGGGATTGACCTCGGGTGGCAGGCTGGGTGGCAGGCTGGGTGGCAGGCTGGGTGGCCAGACCCTTCACTCACTGAGCCATCTGGCAGGACCCCTCTCTTTTTTTCGACATGAGGCAAAGTCTCACCAAATAGCCCAGTAGCCCAGGCTGGCTGCCATCCTACTGCCTCCGACACAGGTACCAACACTTGTCTGTGTGTTTAAGACTGGGTCTGGGCATGGCGCGGCTGGCTCAGGGAGCAGAGGAAGGCAGATCTCTGAGTTCTAAGCCCAGCCTGGCTCACATAGCTCCAGGCCAGCCAGCCCTCCATGAGCGAGCTTGTCTCAAAAGAAATGAAAATGAGAAACTGGTGGATCTGGACAGTCTCTTAGAAATGGTGAAATTGGGGTTGGGGATTTAGCTCAATGGTAGAGCTCTTGCCTAGCAAGCGCAAGGCCCTGGGTACAGTCCCCAGCTCCGGGGTTGGGGGAAGAAATGGAGAAATCTCCAGGAAGGGAGTCTTGGAGGGTGGGGGATAAGGAACTCGTGTAACCCACCCATGACACATGGTGGCAGGGTGCACGGGGGAATGGAGTCCAGGATGGGGAGGTGGGTGCAGAGCCACTCAGCGGGGTGCCGGCCCAGGATAGGCGGTCTGCCAGCGAGGGGCAGAGCCAGGCGGAGGGGTGAGGATTGGCAGGCACTCACCGTGCGTGAGGAGGCGGGAGCAGAGGGCGATGTGAGTGATACCATCTCCTGAATGGCAAGGCGCAGTTTAAGCCTGTGCAGTGGATTGCTGATGCCGATTTCCCGCTGGATCTCCGTGTCTGACAGGTTGGCCATGATGGCGCCGCTCTTGACATTGGCCCGGCAGGCGGCCACGTACCACGCAGGCATGCCCACCCAGAGCTGAGGTCATGGGAAGGCGAGAATGTGGAGGAGTCCGCGGAGAGAGAGACAGATGGAGAAAGCTCTCAGGCAAAGAAACAGATGCGGCAAGACAGAGGCACGTGGGAGAAGGTGAGGGATGAGTACGGACGGGACAGATGGAAAGACAGACACAAGTCAGCAGAGATGGGGAGAGACCAGAAGAGACAGATGGAGTGGGCAGGGGTGGGAGGAAGAGGAAGTGGTTTCCCTCAGAGCCTTGGGTCCTGACCTCCCCACACACCCCATTTGTAGACTTGGGTTAGGGAGAGCCGTGGATAAAAGCCTGGCACATGGCTCAGGTTTGTAATCCCAGCATTCGAGAGGCTGAGGTAAGAAAGAGGATTGCCATGCACTTGAGGCTAGCCTGGGCTACAGAATGAGACCCTGAGTTAATTACAAAACAAAAGTACCTCCAGCCAGGAGACCACGGTGGGGCCATCCCAGGCAGCAAAAGGCAGGCCCTGGCGACAGGCCTCTTCCAGAAGTTCGTGCCTAGCAGAAAAGGTAGACAGGACCTCTCACACAGGTGCACAACAGCCAAGCATCTCTGAAGAGTGCAGTAAGGCGTGATACTCTGTAGACCCACCTTCCCACCCAGGCAGCAAAGCAATAAAGAAAGGTGTTCCCAGAGTCCCTGGAGAGCAAAGGGTCATAGTCGCGCCCCAAACCCTGCAGACACTCACTTTCTCTTGTTCCTTCTGTCCTTATCCCCTGGACCAGTCAGCTTGGCTAGTCCCAGAGGGTCAGTGGCCAGTGTTTCATCAGACGGTGTCCCAGCTGGTGGCAAGGAAGCATCAAAGTTAGTAAAGTCTTAGATTAGCGGAACGCCGTGTCAGGGGAACGCTGTGGCTCACATCTGACATTTCCCAAGCACTGGAGAGGCAGGGGTAGCAGGAACATCGCCAGCTTGAAGCCATTCTCTGCTACAAGGCAAATGCCAGGCTAGCCAGATTTACACAGCAAGACCCAAAAACAGGGTCTGCTGCACACCTCTTGGGAGTCAAAGAGAGGAGGAGCTCTGTGGGTTTGAGGCTAGCCTGGTCTACAAAGAGACAGCCAGAGCTACGTAAGCAAAGTGGAAGGAGAAAACCGACTTCGTGATGTTGTCCCTCTGACCTCTAACACATGCACTGAGAACACACAGAGAATTATGATATATACTTTTAATTTAAAAAAGCAGGGGCTGGGAACACCGCTCAAAAGTAGAATATTTGCTGAACATGCGTGAGGCCCTAGGCTCAGTTCCCAGCCCCACAAGAAAGAAAAACAGTATTACCTAGCGAAGACAGAAATCAATTTCTAGCCAATGAGAAGGTAGGGAAAGAGGGAGGAAGGCAGGGAGGGAGGAAGGAGGGGAGGAGGGGCGGGAGGAGGGGCGGGAGGAGGGGAGGGTTGACATTATAGTACTTACCCAGAGAAACACTTTCCCGGCCTGGGGGTCCCATCCGGCCCTTCTCTTTCTTGCCGAAGAGCCGACCGATGGATGACTTGATGCTCTTCCTCTTGGGGGCTTTGTGGAGGGAATCTGGGGTGCTCTCACTAGAGACACAGGGCAGAGCCTGCATGGATACTGTCCCCTACCACTCAAGCCTTTGTCCCTTTCCCAATCTCAACCCACATTCCTGCTGACCTTCCCCGGGGAGGTGCCCCATCTTCCAGTGACCCCGCTTGCAGTGCCAAAGCCTGGGTCATCCTCTCAAGACGGGCAGAGCGGGGAGTGGGTGGTGGGGTGTCTCCTGGAATGGCTGGACCCTCCCCTCGTGGAACACCGGCTTCGTCCTTGGGGACATGGTTCTGGGGACAGAGACAGATGCAGAGCTGGCTTGAAGGCCGTGATGGGTGTTAGTTGTGGGGTATGAGAGGGTGTGTGAGCTGGCTCCTGCTCCTCTTGTTCTGGTACTAACTGAAGGGAGGTAGCCTAGAGCAAATGGGGTGAATGCCTATACAGGAAGTAGCTTCACGACAGATGGCAGATGTGGAAGAGGTTTAGCCTCAAAGAAAGGTAAAGGGGCTCAGGTACTCAGAACTGGAAAGGAAGATTTATAGAAACAAAACAACAACAAAACAAACAAACAAACAATTGCATATGATTTTGACTTCCTCCGAGGTGAATTCTCCTACTCTTCTCTTCCTCTTCCTCTTTTGTTTCCTCTCCCTCTTCCTTTTGAAAGAGGGTTCCACTATATAGTCCAAGTTGGCCTCAAACTCACAGCAATCCTCCTGCCTCAGCCACACAAGCACTGGGATGACAGGTGTTGAGTTTCCATACACAAGTTCTTAAAGGTCATTTAAAGTTTATAGATCTCAAGTGTATGTGCATTTAAAAAAGTTTGTGTCAGGCGTTGTGGTGACATCCTGCACTCGGTAGGTAGAGACAGGCATAGCTCTGTGAGTTTGAGGCCAGCCTGGTTTCCACACTAAATTCCAGGGCAGCCAGGGCTACAGAATGAGAGCTTGTCTCAAAAATAAAACAAAAAAAAAATCCTCAAAAAATTAGTTTAATCATATTTTATTTCTGTGCGTCTGTGACCTATACCCTTATAGGTCAGAGAACAATTATCAGAAATAAGTTCTTTCCTGCTACCATGTGGCTCCCTGGGATCATCTTGTTTGGCAGCGAGTGCCTTTACGAGCCGAGCTATCAGCCCCAGGAATATGTTGAGTCCATGTAGCTGGGCATGGTGCATGCCTGTAGACCAGGTAAGATGCTTGGGAAGCTATGGGAGGAAGAAAGATAGCTTGACCTCGCAAGTTTCACGGCAGCCTAAGGAACACACCAAGACTATGTGTTTAAAAAAAATTGGGGCTGGAGAGATGGCTCAGAGATTAAAAGCACCGACTTCTCTTCCAGAGGTCCTGAGTTCAATTCCCAGCAACCACATGGTGGCTCACAACCATCTGTAATGAGATCTGATGCCCTCTTCTGGTGTGTCTGAATGCAGCTACAGTGTACTCACATACAAAAAATAAATTAATTAATGAGACTACAGCTGACTACGTTTCCAGAAACCAGCCTCTTTGTCTTTTCAAGCTTTTCGAGAAAAACCGAGGCCACTGCAGTCCACTGTGTCAAGGCCCCGGTAGCCATCTGTGGGAAGTTCTGTCTCTGACCTCACCCACCTACACTGGGCTGGGTGACAGACAGAGGGTACTCACGGTCTTGTCGGTACTCTCCCGGGCAGGACTGGGAGGTGCCAGACGAGGGGTGGAGTGTCCGGAGCTGGGAGGTGAGGGGCTGGCGAGGGTGGAGGTGGTGAGGGAGGGCGGCAGTGAACAGCTGCTGCGGTACCGGCCCAGAGAGTCGAGGCCGGAACTGGACACCCGGCTCTCCAGTTCCTCTGCACGCTGCTCTGTCGTCTCTTTCTCTTCTTGAATTAGCCTGGAGGAGGAGAAGGAAGACGAAGGTGAGGTGGAGGGTGGAGGGGACTCACAAAGGCTGGGGAGGGGAGTGGCTTGGAGAGTGAAGCGACTTAAGGGTGTTTTGGTGGACCCCAAGTCCATAGCTTCAGCAGCGGCTCAAAGGGAGCCAGGAAATACTGAGAGACTCAGGAAATCACTGAAGGCTTTGGCTGAGTGGCTGGGATTCCTGTCGGTTAGAAGATGTTAACCAAATGGCTACGCTAAGCCCTAGGGGTGTACCTCAGTCGTAGAGCACCTGCCTAAGGTCCCCTGGTGAGGGGCTGGGGTGACATAGCAGCAGAGGCCTCACTTGGCATACACGAGGCCCTGGGTTCAACCCCCAAATTCTAAAGATAATAAAATTACTACAGGGGGTTGGGGATTTAGCTCAGTGGTAGAGCGCTTGCCTAGGAAGCGCAAGGTCCTGGGTTCGGTCCCCAGCTCCGAAAAAAAGAACCAAAAAAATAAATAAATAAATAAAATTTCTACAGGAACAGACAGCGTTCCAAAAGCCGAAAGGGCGAAAGACTAAGATCAGGGTGAAATCAAGGCCAATCAAAGTGGTTGAGAAGGTCCTGACTTCATTCAGTACAGGAGGGTGGATAGACAAAGTCTGAATTAGCCTGTGATTGTGTTTCCGGGGGCCCAGAAAGAATTCATGAGACCAGAAATACCAAAGCAGGCGGTTTCTGGAGGACAGGTGACAGCTGCTAGAAAACTGTGCTGTTAGCTAAAAACGCTTGGTAGGTGCAGTTAAGTCTTTCTTTCATGCCTCCTTTTGCGTGTATGTGTGTGCGCGTGTGTGTGTGTGTGTGTGTGTGTGTGTGTGTGATTATGTCTGTTATGTGTGGTTTTGTGTGTGTGTGGTTACACCTGTGTGTGCATGTGTTTTTGCCTGTGTGTGTGTTTATGCCTGTGTTATATGTGCTTTTGCATGTGTGTGTTATGTGTATTTGTGTGTGTGTGTGTGTGTGTGTGTGTGTGTTATGTGTTTGCGTGAGTGGGGGGTGGTTGTGCCTGTTTTTGTTTTTTTTTTTTTTTTTTTCTTTTTTTTTTCGAGCTGGGGACCAACCCAGGGCCTTGCGCTTATAGGCAAGCGCCTACCACTGAGCTAAATCCCCAGCCCCCGTGGTCGTGCCTGTTATGTGTGTTTTTGCATGTGTGAGGGTAGTATGTGGATTTGAATGCACATAGAGGCCTGAGGTTTACAGAATCACCATCAGCCCTATTTACTGAGCTGGTGTTTCTCAGCCAGACACAGAGCTGGCAGACATGGCTAGTCCTGTCAGCCAGCTTCCTCCAGCAGTCTATCCTGTCTTCAGAGGCTGTCATTTCAGGTGAGCCATCTAGCCCACCTGACACTCATACGGGCTCCGGAGGATCTGAACTCCAGTCCCCGACCGTGCACGGCAATTATTTAATTGCCCAGCCAATTCTGAAACCCCTTCCTTGCTTTCTGTCTTCCTGTTCTTTGCTTTTTCTTCTTCTTTTCTTTATTTAAAAGATTTATTTATTTAATGTATAGGAGCCCACTGTAGCTGTCTTCAGACACACCAGAAAAGGGCTTCCTATTACATGGTTGTGAGCCACCATGTGGTTGCTGGGAATTGAACTCAGGACTTGTGGAAGAGCAGTCAGTGCTCTTAACCACTGAGCCATCTCTCCAGCCCTCTTGCTTTATCTTTTATTTCCTAGCTTTTTTTCTTCCTTCCTTTCTTTCTCTTTCTTCCCCTATCTTCTTTGCTTTTCCACCTTAGGGATGGAATCCAGGGCTTCCCAGATGCTAACTAAATAAATGCTCTACCAAGTAAACTATATTCCCAGCCCGAGCCAAGGCTCTTGATTTCTGTGTGAGGGTAAGATGTGCGGGCTTTTTGTTGCTGTTGGGAACTTGTGTTGAGATTCCTGCAGTATCAGGAGGCTCTAGGACATAGTTAAAGAGAGCGGTAGTTTTCTCAAAAGTTCTCCTGTGGAGCTGAGGAGGAGTACTGTGGAACACACTCTTCGGTTTAGGCGCTGGCTTAGGGACACTGACACAGATAACAGAAGTGGTCTGTGGCTGGGGATTGTGGTCTGGGAGAATTGCTTGAGGGCAATGGGGAAGTAGTCAGGCTTAGAGGAAGGATTGGGGTGGCTTTTAGGAGCTTCAGGGGCTGTGGAGACAGTTTGGGCAAGGCATAGCAGGCTTAGGCTGGCACTCACTTGATTTCCTTGTTGATGGCTTCCAATTGCTCCTGGAGCATGATGGCCAGTGTCTGCACGTCAGCTTGCCCACTGGGGGACAGCAGTTCAGCCCCGAACATCCCCTCGGTCTCCTCCTCATCTGAGCCATCTAGCTCTCCAGGGAAAGGGGGTGGAATGGATCCAGCAGGGGTAGACCGGTCCCAGTCCTGTCCCTGTGAGTGAGGATTAAGGTTGGTAGCTGGCTTTGCCCACGCTCCTCACCTACCTGCATCCCATGATGCTCTTCCAGTCTACACCCTTCCTTTATCTTTGCATTGTAGTGGTAGAGTCAGGGTGTCACGTATGCCCAGGTTTAGATGAGCTGTATCCCTAGTGCCCTTCTTAGCAGGAATCTTCCTTGGACCAAAGAGCTAGCTCGCTGGGTAAAATTGAGCCTGGTAACTCAGGCTCAATCCTCAGAGCACATTAAAGGTAGAACGAAAGAACCAAGTCCACGGAGTCGTCTCTGATCTCCACAGGTGTTTTGTGGCTGGTACACCCCCAATAATAAGTTTTTAAAGTCTCATTCTTTAAAAAAAAAAAATTATTGGCTGGACAGTGGTGGCACGTGCCAATAATCCCAGCACTTGGGAGGCAAGGGCAGGTGGATCTCAGAGTTCGAGGCCAGCCTGGTCTACGGAGTAAATTCCAGGACAGTCAGGGCTACTGATTGAGACATTCGCACCACCACCCCCCTGCCTGTTTTTTTTTTTTTTTTTTTTTAAATGTGTGCGTATGTAGAAGCCGTAGCTCTCTGTCCTCATTCGCTGTTCACACTATTCTTTTGAACTTTTTCTTTTTAACATTACTTCTTTTTGACGTGTGGTGGGGCCACGTGCATGTGCCACGCTGTGTATACAGAGGTCAGAGGACAATCTTTCAGAGTCAGTTCTGTCCTTCCACCATGTTGGGCCTGGGCATTGAACTCAGATCCTCAAGATAAGCTTCAAATGCCACGACCTACTAACCCATCTCCCTGGCCCCACTCCCATCTCCCTGGCCCCACCCCCATCTCCCTGGCCCCACCTTTTGTTCTTTTCTATTGGTTGGTTGTTTCAGACAGGGTCTCACTGTATTGCCTGGAACTCTCAATGACCTACCTGCCTAGGACTCCCGAGTGCTGGATTTAAAGGCATTCGCTAACGGGCCCCGCCCCACCGTATTTTCTGAGTCTTTCACTGAACCTGGAGCTCACTGTCTAGGCTGGTTGACCACAGGCTTTAAAGACCCTCCTGCCTGCACCTCCCCAGAGCTGAGCCCAGAGGTACACACCATACATCTGGCTTATTACATGTGTGCCAGGGGTTTTTACTAACCATGCTTTCTCTACAGCATCAGTCTTTCCTTACTGGCTCCTCCTAATTGTCCCTAAGCCACGCCCACACCCGCCATTCCTCTCTTCTTCCAGTTCCCCAGAGCCAACCATCGAATTCTCCACTCTTCCTCCATCTTCAGTACTCACCATGTACATAATAGGAGGAGATCAGACGCGCAGGCAGGTGCATGGTGGTGGTGGAGGTCAAGAGAGAAGACAGGGAGTCAGAGAGACGTGGCTTTTTCATCCCAGGATCCTCCCTAAGCTGCGCAGACCCAACTGCGCTCCCCTCCCCATCACTGCCCGTCTCTATCTAGGCCTAGAGGGGGCTGCTGACCTTGGAAGACTCGTCCTTGGCCCCCGACCAGCGGCCCCTCTTGCCTGCCCGGCCACTGCCAGCCCCATAAGGATCCAGAGGGGCACCAGAAGGTAAGGTTGGTGCCTGGGAGTACCGGAGCTCCAGGGCACTGCCAGGGAGGGACCTGTGGACACAGGAAGGGCCAGAGAAAGGATAGAGATTAGGAGTCACAGGGATAGGCCTGCCTGTTCTGGGGGTGGCAACAGTTGAACTCAGTGGGTTATTTTAAAAAGGAAATTGTGGCTGGACAGTGGTGGCTCACTTCTTTAATCCCAGTACTAGAGAGGCAGAGGCAGGCAGATCTCTGTGAGTTCAAGACCAGCCTGGTCTACAGACCAAGTTCCAGGACAGCCAGTATACACAGAGAAACCCTGTCTCTAGAAGAGGAAGAGGAAGAAGGGGAAGAAAAGAAAGCAATTAGGAATGAGATGTTTTATGGGGAAGAGTTGGGAGTGGATATGATCAAGATACATGTATGGATTTGTCAATTTGAGACACAGTTTCTCTGGGTACTCTTGGCTGTCCTAGAACTTGCTCTGTAGACCAGGCTAGCCTCAAACTCAGAGATCCACCTACTTCTGCCTTCCAAGTGCTGGGATTAAAGCTGTGTGCCACCACCACCTGACTAAAATATTCTTAAATATAAATAAATGGAATTAATAAAACTGGACCTGGTGATGTAACCTTGTAGTCTCAGCTACTTGGGAGGCTGTGGCAGAAGGATCACAGGTTTAAAGCCACCGTAAGCAACTTAGTGAGCTTCTGTCTCAAAAGGAAAATCAAAAGGAGTCTGGAGATTTACAGGGTAGAGCTTAGAATTTCCTAGTGTGGAGCTGAAGATGTGGCTGGGAAGCAGAGTCCCTGCCTAGAATCCCCTAGTGAAGGGCTAGGACGTGTGACTTGGTGATAGCATGAGTCCCTGGTATTTGATCCCCAGTACTGTAAAAATTAAAAATAAGGGATGAGGGGACTGGAGACATGGCTCAGCCGTTAAGAGGACCAGCTGCTCTTTCAGAGGTCCTGAGTTCAATTCCCAGCAACCACATGACGGCTCACAACCATCTGTAATGGGATCTGGTGCCCTTTCCTGGCATGCAGGTGTACATGTAGACAAAGCACTCCTACATAAAATAAATAAATAAATCTTAGAAGAAAAAAAAACATTAAGAAGGGATGAGCAGTTGAGGAGAAGGAGTGGGAAGGAAAGGATGGGCTTGACCTAGACAGAAAGGACAGGAGGGCTTCTGTCACCTGGAATAGGAGGAGGGCGGCCTCCCCCGTAGCTGGTCGATCTCCATCTGCATCCGTTCCATCTCAGCCAAGAGCTGCTCCTGTGGAGAGGAGGCAGAGGTATCAGTGTTGCTGCTGTGAGGAACAGGTCACTCCATACCTCCCCTGTCGAGTTCCAGGCCCTCACCTTATTCAGGAGCAGCTCATCTTGAAGCTTCTTCATGTTAGCAATCTCCTCACTCAGTGAGTTCTGTGGGGACAGGAGTGACATGGAAGGGCAAAGGGGTTGTGGTCTAGGAAAATAATGCTCTTGGGTCAAGCAAAATGGTGCTTTCAGTCACAGAGCAGAGTTCATGGGTACAGAGGTCTCAAATGACAGATCTGAGGAAGGTGTATGGGCCCTAGGATGGCAGTTAGAGGCAACCCCTGGTTGTCAAAGGCCTGGGGTAGGGGTGAGAGGGGACGCACCTTCTCCTCCAGTGCCCCCATACGTTCCTTGAGGTGAAGCTGTAACCGTTCATTGGATTCACTTAGCAGCTTGTCCACCGTTTCTGATAGTCGTTTATTGTGGTCATCGTTCATCTTCTCCCTCTGTCGGGCCTGAGCAAAGGGAGACAGGGCACAGACGTCAAACGAGTCCTTCCGAGATCATTCCCCTTGCTCTAAATCGTGCCCCTCACATGAGCCTTGCCGTGATTCCCACTCAGCCTGTCTCCTCTCTAAGCCCCTCCTAAACCCACCCCTCATACCATCCAAACCAGACTCTTCATCTAAGTCCCACCCACTACTCTGATCCTCAGTTAAGCCTCACCCTTTGTGTCTCACCCAACCCTGCCCCTCGTCTAAGCTCCACCCCCTCGATTTAGCCCCTCCCTAGAGATATCCTCACTGTGCCTAAGATCTCGTGTAAAGTCAGTCCACTTAACGAAGGACTCAGCTAAGCCCAACACCAGCTTGCAGCCTCATCTAAGCCCCATCTACCAACCCCAGTCCCTTCATCTAAGCGCTGTCCTTACTCTCAGGCTCTTTCTTTTAAGCCCTGCTGTCTTGTAAGCCCCACCTAACCTATCCCCTCAGTTAAGTTCCACCCAGTCCCACCCTCATCTAAGCCTCATACATCCACCTAGTTCCTTCACGTAAGCTCCAGAAGCTCCACCCTTCATCTAAGTTCTGCCATTCGTATGAGTCCCATCTAGCTCACTCCTTCAGCTAAGACTTGACCCCTCATTTAAACAGCGTGCAGGCGCGCGCGCGCACACACACACACACACACACACACACACACACACACACACACACACACACACACAAGCGTGTGGGTTTCCAAGCCCTGCCCCTCATGCAACCCCTCTCCTGATATTAACCTCGCCTTTCCTATAAGCCACACCCCTAACCCCTACCAAGCCCCGCCCTCAAGTAAGCCCCGCCTCCACCTCACAGTTTCTTTGGCTCCCTTGGCCCCCTCACCCTCTGCAGCTCCTGGTTCTTCTCCTCCAGCTGTGCCTCCAGCTGCCGAAGCCTCTCCTCAAAGTTCCCATGGCGTTCCTCAGCCTAGTAGACAGGACGCGTGGAGTATGACTTGAACTCCACCAAGATCCCCGCCCCTGCACCTCCGGCCCAGCCCCTTGCCAGGCTATCACCTTGTTCAGAGCAGCCACTCTCTGTGCCAGCTGAGCCTCAATCTCAGGCAAGGTCTCTGCCTTCTGCAGGGTCTGCTGCAGCTTCTGCTTGGCGTCATCCAGCCACTCGGCCAGCTGACGGCTCTTCTCTTCACTCTGGGAGAGAAAGAGGCAGAAGAGCCGAGGGACTCAGTTATCCAACTACAGCATCCTCCCATGGTCTCTTGGATCTCTTGCTGGGTGGCCTCTCACCTGTCTGTACAGGGACTCTTTGCTGGCCAACTCATTCTCCAGCTTGTCGTTGGCATCATGTAGAGATGTGGCCTCACGCTGGGCACTCAGATAGCGCTTTTCCAGTGTGGTGATGCGTTCTTCCATATCTTCCCGCTGAGCCAGGGCCTGAAGAAGTTGTAATGGGATGTGTGGACTACAATCCCCAGAAAGCCTTGTGGCAGTAAAGGCCAAAAACTCTGGACAAGGAGTTCCAGGATTCATAGAAAATAGGCCCCCTTACTCCATTCTGTGTTACAACTTTTAAAGCAATTCTGACTTAGAGCCTCCCATAAAGATGATGGAAGGCTCGGGGCATGATAATGTCACATTCCAGTTATCCCAGCAAGTGGGAGGCTAAAGCAAGAGGACTTTGAAGGCCAGCCAAATTTAAGACCCACCTGGGATACATAGGGAGACCGGATAAACAAATAAAAAACCAAAGACCTATGGGATACAGCCTTCACTCAGGCCACACCAGCATAACACTGTCTTAGAATCACAGAGTCATTGCTGATGTTTCTCTGGAAGGTTCACACCATCTTTCATAAAGCTACCAGGCTAGCCCAAGCTTAGAAGCCCAGAAAAGATATGCCAGAATCAGGTGGGAGATAGGCCTGCCTGGGGCTGCCATGAGAAGCCTTGTGACAAGGCAAGCAGCTCCTGCCCTCTGCCCGGCTAATGAGGAACAAACATTCACTTGTTTAAATTCACTTTCTTCAAGTGTCCAGACCAGCAGGGCCTAGTACTCATGCGGCTGAGGGAAGAGGCTGTGATTCCACAGACAAACTGGACAAGTTATACTGTCTCAAAATAATGAATAAAACAGCTAAAGGGATATAGCTCGGTGGGAGATGCCTATACTCCCCCAGTGAGGGGCTGAGAGAGTGACTCAGAAATAAAGTGCCTGCCAGTGAGAAACTAGGGCCATGGCTCAGAGGTAGATAGACCAATGAGCCTAGGGTCTGTAAAGTCCTAGATTCTATCACCATGGTAACACAAGAACCGGGTGCCAAGGGTCACTCTGCCATACACAAACACTCAGATTAGTCCCACTGGACAGATAAGGAAACTGAGGAGGGATTCCACATAACTAGGGACTGAGACCGGGTCTAGTCATTCTTGAACTCAGTTACTCTTGAAGGGCTGGGAGAAGGCTGGGGTGGGCATCGGGGGGACCGAGAGCGGCTCTCCAGGGGCTCCGCCTCACCTCCTTGAGGTCGCGCTGCAGCTTGGAGTTAGCTTCCTCGGCCTTACCCAGCTCGCGGTGAGCAGTGCCCAGCTCCTCCTCCAGCTGGCTCATCTGACGGCACAGCACCGCCAGGCGCTCCCTCAGCTGGCACACCTCTGCACGCTGCCGCTCCAGTGCCTCCTCCAGCTCTGCCGTGCGCCGGCTGGATTCTCCAACGGGGCCCAGGCCATTGGCAAGGGTCTGGAGAAAGAGAAAAACAAATCGAACCCAGAGTGCAGAGCTGGGCTGGTCGGCCACCCTGAAGGCAGCCGCGTATGGTGAGGGGAAATCAAAGACCAGTAAGGATCTTGTAGACCAAAGTCCAATGGGGTCTGTCATTGAGGGTCACAGTGACCAGTAAGGATCTTAGGGGATCAGATTGCATTGGGTCAGCGAGGGTTATGACCAACATTAAAGTGACCATTGGAGGTCAATCAACTGACTCAGCCACCAAGCCTGATGACCTGGGTTCAATCTCCACGACTCACATTATGAAAGGGAAAAACTACTCCCTCAAGTTGTCCTATGACCTCCACGTGCACATAAGTGTCTCCTCCCACATTACCTATGCAGAGTTGATTATAATTAAAACTTTAAAAGGGGCCCTGGCATGGTAGCACATGCCTTTAATCCCAGCACTAAAGAGGCAGGTGGAATTCTGTGAGTTCAAGGTCAGCCTGGTCTATAGCGAGAGTTCCAGGATAGCCAGGGCTCCACGGGGAAACCCTGTCTTCAAAACCAAACCAAACAGACAAAACAGTAAAGCGCTCATCAGAAAGTCAGGAGGGGGGTTGGGGATTTAGCTCAGCGGTAGAGCACTTGCCTAGCAAGCGCAAAGCCCTGGGTTCGGTCCCCAGCTCCGAAAAAAAGAAAAAAGAAAAAAGAAAAAAAAAAAATCAGGAGGTTACTGAGCAGAGCCGCAGCGTAGACTTGTACTTTCAATGACTTGGGAGGCTGAGGCAGAAGGATCTTGGGTTGGAGTTAACATGAGCTACAGAGTGTGACCCAGACTCGCAAAAAGTAAAAAGAGGCCTAAGGATGTGGTCCGAAGTGAAGTAACTGCCTAGAATACCCTAGTGATGGGCTGGAAATGTTGTTTGGTGGTAGAAGCCTTGCGGAGAATATAAGATGCCTTAAATCCCACCCTCAGCACAATCAATCAATCAATCAATCAATCAATCATCGCTGAGAGAAGGTCACATGAAGGGAACTAAGACTTCTCACCTGTCCATCCCCATCCTTGCCTGGCTCCTCCAGTCCTGACCGCCTTCTAGATAGCTGGTCTCGAAGGTTCAGGGCCTACAAGAGTCAAAACACCAGAGCACACTGAGTTCCTCCTTAGGAGCCCTGAGGATTTTTCTGGGATCCAATCCCATTGGCCCGCTTCCTTTAGAATACAACCAATCAGTTTCTTAGTCCTCCACCCAGACATGGCCCTCCCCTTCTCTACTGACCCCGCCCCTACCTCCTGATTGCTCAGTTCCAGCTCCTCCTCGAGCACTGCTACCCTCTCCAGTGCCATCCGCAATCTTTCCCGGACCTGCAGATGGGTGTGAGATAAGATCAGACCTTGTAGGGCTTGGTACTGAAGGCCTGTCGTCCCAGCTACTCAGAAGGCTGAGGCAGAAGGATCCCAAACTCACTGTCTACTTGTGCTGCAGAGATAAGACCCGGTGTGGGTCAGGCGATCCTGTCCCAGAACACCCCAAAGAGACTTTCCCCCATTATACCCTATTATATTTCTGTTTTTACTTTTTTGGCCAAAGTCTTAAAACATAGCCTTGTATGGCCTGGAACTCTGTGTAGACAAGACCTCGAACTCATAGAAATCTACTTGCCTCTGCCTCTTAAGTGCTGGGATTAAATAGTTCATATATATATATATATATATATATATATATATATATATATATTAAAGATTTATTTATTTATTTCATGTATAAGTACACTATAGCTATCTTCAGACACACCAGAAGAGGGCATCAGATACCATTACAGATGGTTGTGAGCAACCATGTGATTGCTGGAAATTGAACTCAGGAACCCTGGAAGAGTAATCCATGCTCTTAACCACTGAGCCATCTCTCCAGTCCCCTCCTACATCTTTTTATCAAGTCATGTTCAAATCCACCATGGTAACATTTTCTCCCATGTCAAATACCTCCAGCCAATCATAGCCAGCTTTTCTCATTCCCACTTAGTTCAGTTGAGGTCAATCACGTGTTTTCTCCTCTTCATCCTCTGACTCTCCTACCTTCTCATCCAGGGCCTTGTGGTGCTCAAAGAGGGATTTTAGAGCCTTGAGCACTTCCACCTCAGAGGAGACTCCTCCAGGAGATTGGGCTTGACGTTTCACCACAGTCATTCGTAGGGAGCGCTCGTGCCTGGACACTAGGCACTCGAGGTGTTCCAGAAGTAGCTGGAAAGATAAGGCACCGAGTCATGGGGAAGAAGCAAGGGGAAGGAGAAAGGGGTGACACGTTGGGAGTGCACAGGGAAGAAAGATAAGGACCACGCAGAGGTGAGGAGGAAAGACAGGGACAACCGAGGTAGAGCTGACGAGGGTAAAGGGAATGGGAGCAGGGGAAGGCAATGATACAGGAGATTGGGAGCAAGGAAAAAGAGAAGACGGAAAACTAGATGTTGGAAAAAGATATGTTGGCCGGCATCACCCAATGCCCCATCCTGTTTAAGCTCCATCCCCACAGCCCTCACCCGGGTGTTGTTTCGCTCCGCCTTCAGCTCTGCGATTTCTTCTTCCCTCTCCAGAAGCTGTTCCCGACATAAGTTAAGCTCCTTCGTCAGAGCCGCAAACTCCTGTCCAGGCGTGGGTAGAATCAGATGGCTGACTCAATTATTTCTGTATTTCTCTCTTTGTGAGAATTTGAAGGCTCTGACCCTCCTGGCTAGGTCCCGCCTCCTCCAGCCACTCAAAACTGACCCTTACTAAGTTGTGCTGGTCTCGCAGCTCAAATCTTGCCCCTCTGGGCAAACTCTCCCTTTTGTTGTTGTGGAACTATATGGGTTCTGATAGCAGAATCTCCTCTTGCTGCTTAGGCCCCTCCTCTCCTCCTAAGGCTCAACTTTCTTGCTGCTCAGACCCCGCCCTTTCATATAAACCACGCCCATCTCCATGAAATACCCGCCCGCCGGTGTTAAGGTAATTCCCTACTCCCGGCCATACTCTGGAACTACCCATCTTAGAGCACTTTCTTTTTCCAAACTGAGCCCTCTACAGGTTCTGCCCTCCTACCCATTTTGTTGTTGTTGTTTCTGTTTTTTGTTTCTTGGTGTTTCCAAACAGTGTTTCTCTCCGTAGCCCTATCCATCCTGGAACTCACTCTGTAGACCAGGCTGGCCTCGAACTCAGAGATCTGCTTGCCCCTGCCTCACGAGCTAAAGGCGCGTGCCATTCCAGGCTTACTTCCCAGACCCTGACTCCTACCAAGCCCCCATGGCAGCCCATACTCCTCAGCGAGCTCTGATTCTCCAACCTCTCAGGCCCCGCCCCTTATTTATAGTCCCGACCTCGCCCAACTTGCTTTCTCCAGGCTCCGCCTCTCCAAGCTCCGCCTTCTCACCAACCCCTGACAATCTAGCCACTCAGGCCTAGCATCTTCAACACGACCTACTTCTCAGGCCCCGCCCTTTCTATATAAGCCCTGCCCATTTCGCAGCTAAGACCCGCCCACCGAACGCAATCCAATCCCATACTCTCTTCAGCCTGGCCCCGCCCATTCAGAACAGCCCTCGCCTTTAGGCTCCGCCTCCCTAAGACCCCGCCCAACCTGAGGCAGAGCAATGCTGAGCTGCCGCTGCAGCGAGTCCTTCTCGTGGCCGAGCTCGCGCAGTCGTAGCTGCGCTGTCGCCAACCCGTCCTGCGCCTCTCGCAGCGTCTCCAGCAGGCGCTCGCGCTCCGTGAGCATCGTGACCATGAGGCGCTCCAGCTCGCCGCCGGCCTCGTCCGGGCCCAGCGCCGAGCCCCGCCGGCCATCCTCGCTGATGGTAGGCATCACCTCGCACATCATGGCGGCGGTGCCGGCCTGCGGGTACGCAGAGAGGACTGACTAACCTTGTCAAGGCTCAGGCACATAACTGAGGCAAGGCCAGTGAAATACACCCTGGAGCCCCAATCTAGGTATTGTACAGGGGGCAACTGAGGTCAGCTGAGCCGATCGTGACACGGGGAAACTGAGGTACAGCCAAGTGTGTGGGGGGTAACTAAGTGCTGGCCTCCAAGAGCTGGAAACTGGGGTCTGTCCTTTGTCATCATGGCACAGATAAACTGAAAATCATTGCTGTTAGAAAAACAGCGAGGGCTTCTTGGTGGTAAAAGCACTTTGGGACACTGAGACTTGGCTCCACCAGACACTGGCAGCAAGCCAAAGTCTGGCCACTGAGGAACTGAGAAAAGCTGGTGGACCAGTTATTGGCAACGTGGGTTAACAGTAACCTTTACCTATTGTGGCTGGACTTGCAATCCTCAACCCACTCTATAAATGAGGAAAGTAAGTCCCAAGCCAGAATCATACCTTGAAAAAGTCATAGGGCTTCGGATACTGAAATGGGTCACTGGACTGTGATTTGCCCATCTCTATGATTAAAGACCAACACTCCATTTGAAAGAATAAGAGTAAAACGCATAGCAAGAGGACTGGAGTCGTAAGTCAGTGGCACAGCACATGCTTGGCACAAAATGAAGCTCTGGACTGAATTCTGTACCACTAAAATAAAATATTCATTTATTAAGCCAGGCAAGGTGGTGTATGCCTATAATCCCAGTACTTGGGAAGTGGAGATGGAAGGATCAGGAGTTCAAGGCCATCCTCGGTTATTTTAAGGAAATTCAGGTCAACCCGGGTTACATTAAAGCCTTTCAAAAAAAAAAAAAAAAAAAAAAAGGTGCATAACAGGGAGTAGTGCTGAATCATTTAACTTAGGTCACAGGAGCCTGAGCCCCCACAGCTAGCTAGTAGCCCCCCTACAGCTAGGGGTCTTAGCCTTCAACAGTCTCTTTTCAGACCCTTTCTACTTCCAGTGGCTCTAGATCTAAATCTAGATAAATCCCATAAATCTAAGCTGTTGGACCCTTCTCCCCTCCCACTCAGGTTCTAGCCACCCTAGGATGCTCCTCCTGCCCCGCTCTCATGAGGCGTTAACCAAGAGTGTGGGAGGAGGAGAGGCAGGATTTATAAGGCCAGAAGGCAGGACTTGGGTTCCCCTGGCCAGGGGCGGGGCGGAGATGTAGAGAGGCCCAGTGAGCCTCTCCCTGGAACACTTCAGGTCCAACAAGTCCATCTGGCCAGACCGAAAGCAGGAGGGACTTTCACTCCTTTCCTTCCCCTCAATACATGCAGTGGCCTAACCGGTTTGAGATTGGATACTTCCCAACTCCACCCAAGTGAGAACTGTGACCAAAGCCATTAGGTCCTTGGGATCCTATGAGACAAGAAGGGCTCTGGAATACAGGAAAGAATGCACCTGGGTCCCTAACTTCCCTTTGACTTTAAATTGTCCAGAACTCTACACTTCCCAGAAACTGGAACCAGCAAAAAGTTTAGAAGGCAGAAGGGCAGTTTTAGGCTATAACACAACATGGAAGCTCAATCCCACAATTGGGTCAGAGTTTACAACCTAGGATTACTGTAGAACCTCAGATTCTCTGAGAAAGAGAATGGATGGTCCATGTCACCAAGATGCTACAGAACACAGAAAGATTAAGAGCTTCTACATTGAGTGTGTGACTGAGGGCAAGAGCTGCTTTTTTGGCTAACTAGAGGGCCCTATGCTACAGCTGGGGACCGGAAGGTAAAATCAGCCCAAAGCCACCTGGTAATGTCAATGGGTTCCCGGTACACTCCAGAACACAAAACACAGAGGTGAGCCAAATGACAGAGGGGCAGTCCTAATGCAGTGTATAGTAGATCTGGTCAAAGACAGAAGCTAGACCTCAGAGCTTGCTTAGCATGAATGCATGGGGCCAGGGCATCAGCTGAGCCCACAGCTGAGCCCAGGTGAGGCAGGAGGAGTGCAAGTTCAAAACTACCATGATGATATCCTGTTCCAAATACACACACACACACACACACACACACACACACACACACACACACACATACACACACACACGGGGCCAGGAAGATGGCTTAGTGGGCAAAGTTTGCTACTAAGACTGAAGACCTGAGTTTGAGACTCTGGGACACATATGGTGTATGAGGAAGAGAACTCCTGCAACTTGTCCTTTGACCTCCACATGCACAATGTCGCATGCATGCACACGTACAGTAAAACAAAATACACTAAATATCAAAGCGGGGGTGAGGGGGAGATCCTCTAACTGATGGGGGTGGTCTGTTTAGGAACCAAGAACATTTTCCAGAGGCTGAAGACTCTAGAAAAAGCGAGAGTCTAGAACAGGCTCAGAATGCCAAGACAGCAGATGGAGCTGACGCCTATGATCCAGCAGGGAACAGGACAGACACCAAAACTAAGGCCATAGAAAGGAAAAGACAGAAGCTATGACAGGGACCTAGAACCTGAGGCTCAAAAGATACTGGAACCTTCCAGGCTTAAGATTGTGCAAGCTATGGGAGATGGAGAGATGGCACAGTCATTAATAGCACTGACTACTCTTCCACAGGACCCAGGTTCAATTCCCAACACCCACATGACAGCTCACAATGGTCTAACTCCAGTTCCAGAGGATCTGGCACCCTTGTACAAACATATATGCAGGCAAAACACTAATGCACATAAAACAAAAATAAATCATCAATTAAAAAATAAGATTGTGCATGCTAGAGTTCCGAAGACTACTAGACTATTTCATTGAAAACAACACATTCTGCAAGTTAGAATATCCATAGGAGGAAGGAAATCTAGAACAACAGCAGATGTGGCCAGAACATAAAACACATCTAAAATGCAAACCCAGGAGATATTAGTCTCTAAGGGTGGGAGTAGAGTGAGACCTTTCTGTTATTGGTCTAGTGCTAGTAATCGAACCCTGGACTTTGTGCGTGTGAGGTAAGTGCTCTACCCCAGCAACAACCCCAGCTTCAGTAGCTAGAAATATAGGACATACCCAAGGAGAGGATTGAGAACAGAAAGTGGCTTAGGTATGTTATCTAGATATTTGTAAAGACCAGAGTAGGAAGAGGAGGAAGAGGAGGAAGAGGAGGAGGAAGAAGAAGAAGAAGAAGAAGAAGAAGAAGAAGAAGAAGAAGAAGAAGAAGAAGAAGAAGAAGAAGAAATAGAAGAAAAAAGGAGGAGGAGGAGGAAGAAAAAAATATACACAACATAGTGAACATAGTGAGTTCTAATGCAGCCCAGGATGCATGGCACAATCCTGACACTGGGGATGTGAAGGGAGCAAGTGAAAAAAGACATGCCTAGAATTTAGTTCATGGCATTAAATGTAGATCACACGCCTTGGTGAGGACAGGACAATGTATCATCTGGAAATGTTCTGGAACTTAGACTCTTGAACACAGCACAAGGAAAGGACTCATTATTAACTAGAAATGCAGAAAGATGGCTGGCAAGTCCCAGATCACCTGATGAACCCTGATCACAGAACACACCTAGAAGAAAGGACAGCTGTTTGGTACTTGGAGTATGAGACATCAGTTATTACCAGATGGGTCTCTAGAGGCAATGAGATGGCAGAAATATCCAGCTTTGGGGGGAGAGGAGACTCTGGAAGTCTAGCACCTCAGACGATAGGACAGATGAGTGTTTGTTAAAGCCATAGAAGATGTAAAGTTCATAGAACACTGAGGCCACCAAGACCTGAAGATGGGAGAGGATGCAGAGCCAGGGTCCAGACCTTTGAATCCACCAGGGGGTGAAGAAACTTACAGCCTGGGTGTTTGATGGGAGTGTAGGCCTGGGTGGGTGGTCTGTTGGACAGGACACTCACCACAGTGAGATTCTGGGTTCCTGATGTGTGTTTGTTCGGGTGGAGGTTATAAGATGGGGGTGAGACACCTAGATCTCCAAGGGGGAGTGAGGATAGAATGTATTTCAGGTCTTTGAAAGGAAGCCATGGCGCCTGAGTCCATAAGGCAGCAAGCAGGTGCTGGTGTACCAAGAGGCTGGACATATTTGTCTTTGGGGGGTTGGGGGAGCTGTTAAAGTAAGTGCTAAGTGGGGAGGGGGTGGGCAAAGGCTAGGGAACTGGATCCCCCAGGTGCTGAATAAGGTGACAGTGATTAGTCAGGGCCAGCAGATATATGGGCACTAACAGTTTTTTAGATCCAGGTGGGAGCGGGAGGCTCCATGCCAAGGTTTCTAAGTGGACTGGGCAGGGACATTCACAAGCTCTATGTAAGTGAAGCGGCTAGAGTCCCAGAAAGCTAGAGTGCCTAAAGATGGGCCTGAGAACCCCGCGACCCAGCTGGGAGGGGGCGCCGGGGATCCCCAGGTCAAAGGCGCGGTGAGGGGGAGGGATCCCCACACCACCTGCACCCCCCTCCCTGGCGGCCGTGGCAGGAGATGGGGGAGGCGAGGCTACCGAGAGAGCTGACCATGGACAGCTCCGGCCCGGGCCTGTGTCCAGGGCGAGCCGGCCTGGACCGAGGAACGTCGCCGGCTGTTCCAACCAGAAGGTGGGGGACGCAAATGGGGAAACGATTTGGACGCAATGGGGAGAGTCCCACAGTGGTGACCAGTGTCTGGAGCTCCCAGGACTGGGCCCAGAGGAGAGATCTAGACTGAGGGGTCCCCTGGGCTGAGCTGAGGGATCCAGGCTTCTGGGCCCTGGAGGAGGCACAAGGAGGCAGCCCGCTTGAGATACTAGGGTTCAGCGGAGCACTCTGAGCTCCGGGAAGGGACACGCCTGTGTCTCTTGGGGTGCCTTGTGAAATCTGGACTCTGGGTTCCCTTGGGATGGAGATGGGAATGTAGGATTTCGGGCCAGCGAGTCGGAGACGTTAGCCCAGGGGTCCCCAGGGTGGGCGCTGCCGGGCAAGCTGGGCCGGGCTCTTACCTACCTGGTCCGCGACGACTGCGGGAGGAGCTGGGCTGCAGGAGGGACGCGGGGTGGGGTAGGGGCACCGGGCGGGGCCCCTGGCGGCGGCCGGGGCCCGGATCTGGAGATCTGGAGCCCTGTCTACGCCGCTAGCGCGGGCTCAGCGTCTCTTGCTCCGGCTCCAGCGCTGGGGACCCCCCTCCCCCTCACGGTCTCACAGCCTTCTTACTCCCTAAAATAGCCCCCTGCCCTTGTCACCGTACAGCCTCCCCCCGCGAGGCCGCAATCGCCAGATCCAGGGGTGCCCACCAGCGCCCCCCCAAATCCCACCTTCTCCCCCCCAAAAAAATTCTCCTCCCTCCCCCTCCCCCCCACAGATCCCGGGCGGTCGTGGCCCCTTTAACAGAAGACTGACGGACGGCGCTGAATGGCCAATGAGAATTGTCGTCCGTGCCGGCCGGCGACCAGACCCCGCCTCCTCATCGGGAGGGAGGGGCCGCGCGGGCGGAGAGCTGGGGGCGGGACTCGTGGTGCAGCGACCAATAGGCATGCAGCGTGCGGCGGCCTGGGAGGGAGGCGGAGTCCGGCAGAAGATGATGTCACCTGAATCTAGTAGCGCGCAGCGTGGAGCGCGAGTCGCGACCCCGGGTCCCCGCGGCGGCGCGCGTCTCACGGGACACGAGGGCTGGGCGGCGGGATGGGAATTCAACATTCAAGGTGGGATTTTTTTTTTTTAAGACAAGGGCGGCTCCCGGAAGGATGTGCTCGGTTGGAAGGTGAGGCGAGTGGATGATGGGTGGCGAGTGCGTGTTACTCTGCACCCCTGCGCCCGTCTAGGGAACTGCATGCGCCCCACCAACCCCCGACTCCCACGCAGACGGTGGCACGGCCCGCAGGGTTCCCCCAGCGGATGGTTCGCTCCGCCCCGCCTACAGAGGCAATGATCAGGCTTCTGCTGCGTTTCAAGACTCCCGCGTCCGACTCACAGCAGGGGACCTGCCAGGCCTTGGCCTTCCAAACCTCTTAAGGGTTGGGGACAGTGGTCCTTGGTGTTGCGCCCTGGCACTCACATCGACGCAGCCTTGGGTCTAGTCTCTGGGACACCGGCCAGCCTCCGCCTTCAGAGCTGCTCGAGCGGTGTCTATCATGGTACACACACTGGAAAGAGCTTGTTCTTAACCTCAGCTTCACTGTCCTCCTCCCCCACAGAGACTATTCCAGGATGCGCGACAGACACACAAGACACTCGGTGAGGGTTAAAGATCTTTAAATAAGGAGCCAGTGACAATAAATAATACTGTACAGGGGAGGAGGCGGGTCCTGCTCTGTGATTTCAGCCTCGAGACTCCAAGGACCTGTGAGGGTGTGGAGAGGGAGTTTTAGGCAAAGGGGAGGCTTAGTGGTGGGTGGGGGGACGCATAAGATGTTCAAGGGTGGGGTTCTGGAGACAACAGTTCAGAAAAACAGGCACAGGGATTCTGGGATTGGAGAGCCAGAGGGTCCCAGGGCCTTGGCTACCATGACAGGGGTCAAAGGTCTGGAAGCCTCTGGTGAAGAGCCAGGGATAAATGTTGAAGGCGGCTGGGATCACTGGCCTGCTTTGGGTATCTGAGGTTGGGGTAGGCAGCAGGGATAGGGTGGTGACTGGAGGCTCACGAGTAGCTGTGGTGCTGCTGGCGCCGACGGGCAGATCGCATCTTCTCGAAGCGGGCTTCCATCTCCTCCAGCACCCGAGGGGTGTAACGCACCACCAGTTTCACTGAGCCCTGGGCGGCCTTCAGGAGTTCCACTGCCTTTTCATGGTGTTCGCCTTCCACACTCTGCAGGGCAGGCCTCGCACAGACTCCTGGCCCAAACCGCTGCCCTTACCACCCTACCCAGGACATGGGACCAGTGGGTAGTGACATGGCTGCTGGGGTCAAGTCTCCGAGGCCTTATATCCCTCTAGTGGATCACCAACTTTAGACACAGCAGCCACTAGCTAAAAACTGCATGTCAGTATAGCTTAGAGTCCCAGTGTCCTCAATGAACCAGGCCACTGACCCTGTCCCACCTGTCTACAGCCCCTAAGCCTATTGCTCTCCTGCCCTCAAGCCCAGGGACAGAAGCCTAGCTTTCCTGGCGGACCAGCCTCCTCGGTGTCTTTCCTTGGGTTCTTTTTTTTTTTTTTTTTTTGGTTTTTTTTTTTTTCAGAGCTGGGGACCGAACCCAGGGCCTTGCGCTTCCTAGGCAAGCGCTCTACCACTGAGCTAAATCCCCAACCCCCTTTCCTTGGGTTCTAATCACTGCGGTTTCAGCCCAGACTTCGATCAGAGCCAGTCTTTCTCCTCATCTCCGAGATGCTCTCTGCTCTCAGCCAGAACCACCCCTCCACATCTTAGTCCAGCGAATTACCCATCCTTCAACCTCCAAGCCAAATGTTCCTCCTGACAAAAACTCCCATCTCCACTGGTCTGGTGGTTCCTAGCTAGGCTCTCTGAAGTCCTAGGGAGTCAGCAGTGCAACCCACAGAGCTGTCTACAAAGGCTGTGCTCCCTGTGTGGTAGGAACAGGACCATCCACCAGTGCTGCCTTACAGTCACTACCAACCCCACTCACCACACCATTCACAGACAGCAGCTGGTCTCCCCTCTTGAGGCCACCATGGCGATCAGCCACACCTCCGGGGATGACTCGAGAGATATAGATGGGCGAGTTCTGCTCTTTGCCGCCCATGATGTTGAAGCCCAAACCCTCATCAGTCTTCGGTAGTTCCACGACCCTGGGATGGGCATGGCCCTCACTGGCTGTGAAAGCAGCCACTGTAGCCTGGAAGAGAGAAGGTGCCTCCATGAGAGAGATCCTTGTTGAGATACGGGCACTCCAGCCAGGGTAGCCACAAAGGTCAAACAGGGGAATCCTGACACAGCTCAACAGAAAGTTATCCTGTAGTGACTCAAACCTGAGAACATTTGCATTCTTCCCCAAGCCAGGGAGAAGTAAGACCTCAGTACTTAGCACGTGCCAATCTTGTTCTCAGACAAATAGAAACAAGCGCCCCCCTCCGGGGGTGGGTTGATAGGGATCAGGTGGGAACAGTCCTAAGTCTGCAGGCAGTAACGAGCATGGCACTGCAGTTTGGAAAGGTGTCCCTGTTCACAACATCCAACCGGATTGCCTTTTAGGGTCATCTTACCGGCAGGAAAGTGAGACCAGTTTCCAAGCCTGTTGCTAGAGAGAATCTCGTGTGCATTCAAGTTAAAAATGTGCAGTTATTTAAAGGGCATTATAAAAAAATCTTCATAGGGTGGAAGAGAGATGCGCAAATGTGAAGGAGGGCGCAGAAACAGCCAGCCTGGAGGGCACTGTGTTTTCGTGGTCACCCGGAGCTGCGGGGACAGGAGCTTACCTTGGCTGTGGCATGAGCCCGCACCTCGGCGCTGCCAGTGATGTCCAGCGTGTCATAGAGCTGTTCATACACCTGGGGGAGTTGGAGACAAGGCAACGACAGGTAGCTGCCAGTCAATAACCCTGGACACGGGTGTCCTCGTCTGCTCGCCCGTCGCCGCCCCCGCCGCGGAGTGCAAGGAAACTACAACTTATACAGTACCGAGGTGCTCACCTCGCGGATGGCGGAGCAGAAGCGGCTCTGCAGGACCCGCTGCAGGGCCTGCAGCTTCTGCGGGGGCAGTTCTCCGCTACGCTGCAGCCGCTCTAGCAGCTCCACAGCCCGGGACACGTCTGCAGAAAGCGGCAGGGACCGCGAGAACACACGCCAGCAGCAAGAAGGGCAACCGAGGTCATTCTGGAAGCGATCCACGCGCCCCGCGGGTCCCCGGGACCCCAACCTCGGGCGAGGTGTTGGTGGGGCGCTCCGCCCCAGACCCTCCCACGCCCTCAGACTGCAGGCCGCGCCCCGCCCACCCTAACTAGATCCGCCCCCCAACCCTCGCATCTGCAAGGCCTGTCGCGGCCCAATGGAGCCCATAGCTGGGACTGGACCCTCGGAGCGCTTACCCCGCTCCAGCCCCAGCGGCTCCACCAGCGCAGCCATATCTCCTCTAATGCAAGCCACCCGCCCCGGAGCCCGCGAGGAGGTGCAATGCGAGGCCCCGCCCACCAGGTGCCGGCGAGGAGGTGGTGCAGCAGAGGCCCTGCCCCCTCGGCAACCAACAGTTTCACAGGCCCTGCCCTCACACTGACAGGAGGCGGTGCTGTGCAGGGTTCCTCCCACTCCAGAACTTTATAAGAATCTACCTTAGTCCTCTGGGTGCCTGGCTCCCAGTGCCCCTACATCACTACCAGCTTGCCCATCATGGGTCAGTTCTGGTCAAGATCTTGTTACTCTGTTGATGTGTCCTTACAGCACGTCTGTGCCTTTTCTGGTACTTTCCCCTCATTTCTACAACCACAAGTCCCGAGGGATGTGGTGTCTCAGGATTCTAGGGGCCTGTGGAAGAGGATCAGTGTGACTTGGAAGACAGGAACACATACCAAGAGGTTATTTCAAGAAAGCAGAAAAAAAATAAAAGCTGCAGAGTGCTAACCCAGCAGGTGTCCTGTCCCCTGCAGAACATAAATCATGGGTAGTGCACACCTGTAATCCCAGTATTCAGAAGTTCAGCAGTGGAGGCAAGAAGATCAGAGCAGTGTTCAAGGTCACCCTCTGTTACACTGAAACCTCGTGGCTAGCCTGGACTACTTGAGACTTTGCCAAAACATACACACAGAGCCTGGAGGCCCATGCAGAGGCAGTCAGATCTCTATGAGTTTGAGGCCAGTCTGTTCTACATAGTGACTTCCAGGTCTCATAGTGAGACCCTGTCTACACACATACACAACACACATACACAGAGAGAGAGAGAGAGAGAGATCTTCACAGTTCACAGAGATGCTTGAAAGATAAGGTCAACAAGCCATAAGACCTGTCACTCCAGTAGCCACACAAAAAGTAGCCGAGAGGCTGGGCAGTCATGATGGCAGAACAGTGATCTTGTGATGTCGTTTGCATTTGGATTTGTGTCTCTATATAAATCCCTGAGAGCATATAGGATGGTCAAATATGTATCTGAAGATCTCTGGGAATATCCAGGGAGACTGGATTGCAGAAGGGGGAGGAGGGAAGATGACTTCACAGCAAGATGAGGCCTAGGAGACTGGTCAACTAATGTGGAGTGTCGCCTGTTTGGGTTGAGAGGTAGAGTGGGGAGCACTGAGGTAGACGGGTTACCATCTCTTCTGATGGCAGATAGTTTCAATGTGAGGACCTGGTAGTTAGGCTGGCGACGTGGCTCAGCGGACAGAGCACTTGCCTAACAAGCGGAATGCCCTGGGTTCCATCTGCATCTGTGAATAACCCTGGTGCTTCTGCTGCACCCCTACACTGTGGAAGCAGGAAGATCATCGGCTGGGGGTGTGCTTAAGTTCCAAGAGGTGCTTTATAAGGGAAAAAAAACCACAAGCAAACAAAACAGATGAACGTTTAAGCCTGTGATGTCTGAGCCCTGGGAACTAGAAGATGCTGCTGGCTGTCTCAGCATTTTGGGGACAGGTGGTGCACCTCAGGGGACAGGTGTGCGGGAGCAAGAAAACAAAGAGGGTGGTCAGTGACAAGGGATGCCGTTGGGTTGTTGTCACAGGACTCTGGTTTAGTTGGATGGGATGTGGTGTTGCAAAAGGACACGTTCAAGGCCAAAGAGAGAGCAGGTTTCTCTGGCTTTTCAACTATAGTCCTCACACTGGTAGCTGTGTCAATGACAAAAAGCACCAGTCAGTGTGCCTTTCATAACTACCCATTTCACCCAAGATGGCCTTGACCTTGGAGTGATCTTCCTCCACAGCCTTCCAAGAGCTGGGATTTAAGGCTTCAACCACCATGCTCAGCTTCAAAACAGCAACCCAAACCACTCAGGCACTTGCTTCAGAAGCCTTTGTCAAGAAGTGACTCCTGGGGGTTGGGGATTTGGCTCAGTGGAAGAGCGCTTGCCTAGTAGCGCAAGGCCCTGGGATCGGTCCCCAGCTCCGAAAAAAAGAAAAGAAAAGAAAAAAAAAAGTGACTCCTGGTTTGGATTCACAAGGTGAGGACAGCAGGATGCAAGCTTGGCTTCTGCCTTCGGTCTTTGGCTGAGGTAGCAATTATCATCCTTAACCTTTTAAGCCAAGTTGAGTCCCAGGAAGACCAAAACCTCACCGGACAGGCACCCCAATATAGGGAAAAGATCCCTATCGCAGGTTCCATTCTCAACAATGGACTTAGCAGGACGCCTGTCTGGGGGTGTGACACTTCCTACTACAGGGAGTGTAGATGAACAAGCGTCCAATCGGAGATAGACTGCACTCAACCCTATCTCGAAGGAACAACTGAGGCCAAGAAATGATGGGCTATTAGGGGCCAGACCACGCCTTGGCCAGGGCTGTTTAATCATGAAGCTCTTACTCTGTAACCATAAACCTCTTGTCAGTGCCTCAGAAGACAGACGAGTCCCTGGACCCCTTGTCTCTCTTCCCAGTGTGCTCTCAAAAATCCCTCTGCTCTTCACCTGGCTGGAGTCTAGCCTGTCCAGGCTTTTGACTTAATCTGGCAAGGGGCAGGTATTGCCTTTGCTGAGGACCCTTGAGTTCCCACATCAGGTGATTCACAGTCACCTCTACCTCAAGCTCCAGGGGATCTTATACCTCTGGTCCCCTAGGGCATCTGCACAGATACAAAAGGATGCACATAATTAAAGATACTTTCTTTAAACTCTGCTCAATGGGGCTGCAGGTGTAGCTCAGTTGGTAGAGAAATTGCAAAGAATGCACAGAGCCCTGGACTCCATCCCAACTGGACCTGTGATCTCAGCACTAAGATGGCCAATCTGGGCTATGTACTAAGTTCCAAGCTAAGTCTTGAAAAGGGGGTGGGATATAAACATCCTTTTGGCCCTTCTGGAAGCGAGCCCCCAGATACTGCGAGTCGGTCCTGCATCAAACTTCAGGTCTGCTTGCTGGCCTAGATATTATATGTACATTTACTCAACACTCCCGGCTGTGAACTTTAAACGATTTACTTTACAGCTGTATATATGGCACAACCCAGTGCACACATGGAGGTCAGCATCCTCTTCTGAATTTCTAGTGGTTAACATCTCTTGGGCTGCCTGACATTCTCATGTGGGACACAAGCTGTGTTCCGGGAAGGTATTTCACCAGGTCCTTGCTTTCTTGTTTTTACAAGCTTCTATTCTTTCCCCTACATTCTCTTCTTTCCAAGTCTCAAATACAAGAGCAATTTATTTTTTATTGGACATTTTATTATTTTACATTTCAAATGTTATCCCCTTTCCCAGTTTCCCCTCCAAAGATCCCCTATCCCATCCCTGCTCCCCCTGCTTCTAGGAGGGTGCTCCCCTACCCACCCACCCACTCCTACCTCACCACCCCAGCATTCTGCTATGCTGGGGCATTGAGCCTTCACAGGACCAAGGGCCTCTCCTCCCATTGATGCCAGATAAGGCCACCCTCTGCTACATATGAGGCTGGTGTCATGGACCCCTCCCTCCATGGGTACTCTTTGCTTGGTGGATCAGTCCACGAGAGCTGGGGGGGGGGTGTTTGGTTGATATTGTTGGTCTATGGGTCCCCTTCAGCTCCTTCAGTCCTTCCCCTAACTCCTCCTTTGGGGTCCCTGTGTTTTTTTTAAGCAGTGACTTGATTGTTCCAGCTAGCTTTGAATTAATGATCTTTCCCCCTTACACCACAACTAGCTTTAATGTCCTCTTTAATTCCTAAGGTTGGAAATTTAAGTCGTCTTGGCTAGTCTTGACTCTAGAACCGCCATCCTGGTGCTCCTCCACTTTCACTTTAGTCAGGTCTTAAGTCAAGAAGTTCCCTTCAGTTTGTCTGAGTCCGTCTTTCCTAGCATTCCCAGTGTTTGTGACAAGAAACTTGGTTATTTCTGTATTCTGGTTTCAAAGAAAATGGCCCCCATAGGCCTATAGGGAATGGTTCTATTAGGAGGTGTGGCCTTGTTGGAGGGCTGAGTTTTGAGCTCTCCAATGCTCAAGCTCTGTCTTGTGCCTCTCTTCCTGTTGCCTTCAGATGTGGAACTCTCAGCTACCTCCAGCACCATGTCCTCCTGCACACTGCCATGCTTCCAACCATGACATTGAACGAAACCTCTAAAACTTTAACCCAGCCCCAATTAAATGTTTTGTTTTGTTTTGTTTTGTTTTTGCTTTTTGGTAGAGAATTGCTGTGGTAATTGTGTCTCTTCATAGCAATAAAACCCTCCTAAATCCATCTACTGAATTATCTGAGATAGGGTTTCTCTGTGTAGCTCTGGATGTCCTAGAAGTCACTACAAAGATCAGGCTGGCCTAGAACTTATATCTGCCTGCCTCTGTCACTATGCCACTCACCTACAGTTATTCCCCCTCAGAGTGGGGTGTGGTGGCATAACTTTAATCTCAGTACTCAGGAGGTGGCTATGAGGCCAGACTGGTCTACATAACAAGTCCTAGACAGCCAGGCCTACATAGAAATGGTCACAAAAACAAGAACATAAATTGCCAATCTCAGACTTGATAATTCTTATTCTTCCTGTCCTTCTGTTTTAGCTTTACCTCAATGCCCTGAATCTTCTATCCACCGTTGTCCTGGTATCCCACAAGTCATCTTCCTAGCATGCCGAGTAATTTCTGAGTAGATGCTGAATACTGATGGCCTAAATCCTGGTTTTGTCTTCTAGCCATGCCTGTCGCCTACTGGCAGCAGGGGGGCCCCTCCCCACAATGGTGTGGTTGCTTACATCTCACCACTCTTCAGCCTGATGTGCTTCTAGGTGCTCTCAGGACCACACCAAGCAGCTGGGGGGGTGGGGAGGGCACACAGGCCTCAACACTTATGTGACTTTCTCCACGACGTGGATGTAGTGGCTACTTCCCACTATTAAGAATGGTAAGCGGGCTGGAGAGATAATTTGGCAGTTAAAGAGCACTGACTGTTCTTCCAGAGTTCAATTCCCAGCAACCACATGGTGGCTCACAACCATCTGTAATGAGATCTGATGCCCTCTTCTGGTGTGTCTGAAGAATGACAGTGTATTCATATACATAAATTTAAAAAAACACCCATTTTGAAAGCAAACAGCATGATGGTTCTAGTTGGGAGGGGAAGGAACACAGGATGGATTAACATTCCCCAAAGGCGGGATGGGAGGTCACTGATAGCCACCACCTACCTGCACAAAATCAAGGCCAGCCTGTCTAGAGAGTGAGATCCAGGACAGCCAGGGCTACAGAGAAACTGTCACTAAAAAACAACCAACCAAATAAACAAACGACCAAATAAAAACAGTTCCTCAAACCCCTAAGGAAATAAATCCCAATGAATCTTTTTACTAAGCACGACGTGGCCAATTAGCCTATGTTTCCAGTCCGTATTCAACAGACATTTTAAAATTATCCCCCCAGAAAAGACCATATACTTGGCATACGTTTGACAACTTAAGGCCAGCTCCATCCTCATCCATAATTTCCGAGGGTTAAGTCCATAGTTCCTTGGCCCCATGCACTTAGCAGGAGCCTGTGTGTGGCATTGGCTCTCATCATATGAGAGCCCTCCACCCAAACCTTCCCTACTAAGATTTTTCCTCCCAGTCCTACCTCTTAAATCCCACAAAATCCATCCAAATGGCCCTAGCAGTTGGAGACAGATGTTGAATGTGACATGTGAAGGCAATATTAAACTAATCAACTCCTGAGTAAAGGTGGCTCTGTCTCCATTAGTCTCCAATGGCTTTCTCAAGTTTCCATTGCTCCAAGCTTTCTGCAGTAAGATGCTCTTAGCAAAACCATAAGCCTACCTGAAAATGTGGGAAACACAGGAACGAGTGAAGGTCACTTTCAGGACCAACTATCCGTGCTCTCATGTGGTAGATGTTCCTCAGTTCTCTGGTGGTATCTATCCTTGGTTAAATGTAAAGACTGGGCCTTAAGCAGCAGATTAAGTACTATCAGACAGCTCTCAACGGGACTGCCTTCAGCCTTTCTTCAGGGTTATGCCAGGCTAGCCACTGCTTCCTCAGGGCTCGCCGCACTCAAAACTCTCCCAGCTGTCTTCCATCCATCCAGAAATGTCGATGGCTGGCACCCTGCCTCTTTGCCTACTGCTCTCTCACAAAGTTGCAGCCAGGGCTTCCCTATCTCACTTGTAAAGCAGCTATGGTGGCCGGGAGAACAGTGGAGCTGAACAGTATGAAGTGTAGTAAGACACCAAGTGCCCACTATCAACAGGAAATTAATTTTATTCTTAAATCCAAGGGATCAGAACAAAAAAACCTCTGCCCTCAGAGGGCAAGCCAAGGTGGAAAGGCTAGGAAGGCAGACAGCAAGGCAGGAGCATGTCCACAACAGAGGCCTCTTCATTCAGGCGCCGCCTCCATCAGATATCCGTTCTCTGGGGCCATGTACCCATCCCCGCCCTCGGCCTCCATGTACATGTCTCGACCATCACTACCTAGCCCTTCCAGCCCATTGTCCTGACCGCTGCCACCCCCACCCCGGGCCTCATCCCTGCCCCGCTCACTGCCCCGCTCCCCACGCTTGTGCTCTCTATCCCGGTCACGGTCTCGGTCCCGACGGCGTTCCCTCTCACTTCGGTGACTTCGACGCCTCTCCCGGTCTCGATCCCGACCCTTCTCCTCAGGGCCATCAGGGCCTTCAGGGCCAAGCTCTCCAGGAGGCCCATCATCAGGAGCTCCATCACCAGCTTCAGAGGGTTCAGCCATGTCGCCTCCACCGCCTCCGCCGCCACCACCACCACCACCACCTCCTCCTCCGCCTCGAAGCTCCTCTTTTCGCTCCCGCTCCCTGCGTGCTCGCTCCCGGCTCCGACTACTTCGACGCTTTCGATCTCGGTCTTTGTCCTTGCTTCGCTCTCTGGATCGGCGCCGCTCATCCTTGTCTCGACTCCGAGAGCGCCTCCTCCGGTCCCGAGAGCGGGAGCGTCTCCTTTCTCTCTCCTTGTCTCGCTCTCGGCTTCTTTCTCTGCGCTCCCGCTCGCGGTCCCGGTCCCGGTCTCTGTGTGGAAGCGGGGAGGGGCCCGGCCTATATGAGGTTAGCACTGCATGGAAGGGTACCCCCTTGTGACTGCCCTGTCCCAAGAAACCAGGTGCCCAACCTTACCTCTCATCATATCGGGAAGTGTCATCTCGGCCTGAATGCCTGATATTCACATCTGCCCCACCTCTTCTGGTACCACCAAGGCCACCTCCTGTGGGCCAAGTAAAGGAACACGGCAGCGTCAGTGGACACAGTTTAAAAGGGAGTATCTTAAAGGGGCCTACACGGCTGACAAAAAACAAGCGCCTCTACTCACTGCCACGGGGTATATATAATCTCATGCCAATCATCTCCATGTCCGCTGGTTGTAGGACAGCCATGTTATCCAGCAAGGTTTTGCACAAAACGCTAGAGCTGGGGACACCTGAACAAGAACCTTCTTGCCTCCCAAGCTTGTCAACCTAGTCCACTACCAATTTGTACTTTGAGCACAAAGTCCAAAGTGTGAACTCATAGAAAAGCTGAAAGAAACTAGGTTTGGTATTGCACCCCTTTAACCCATACTTCAGAGGCAGAGGGAGCCTGGCCGACTGTGAGCTTCAGGCCAGCCAAACAAAAACAAAAACAAAACAACAACAAATACCAGAAAAGCTGGAAGACCTGTCATACCTAAGTTCCCAGGGAATCCTAAATTTCCAGCCTTCTCAGCTGCCTCTTGCTCCCGTCAGCCATGTAACATTTACCTTGCTTTCCTTGTCTCTGTACCTTCTACTTCCCTGTCAAGTCTCGAGATCCCTGCCCTGCTCACCACACTACACCATGCTGCACTGAACTGTTAGAGGCCATCAGCAACTCCACAACTGTTCAAGGAAAGCACTCCCACACCTCCCCAGATTCTGACAAGCCACAAAAAGACTTAAACTTGCACAGATTTAACACCTGGTCTAGAAGGTGTTGGGTACACAACACTAGCACTAGGGAGCAGGTGGCAGTCTCATCTTCAGATGGGTGGACTAATGAGCCACTGGGCCCCAGTAACTTGGCAAGGAAGGAGTGAGGTGGACCTGTGTTTCACATAGGAGCACAGGAAAAAGGGAAGTCAGCCACATGCTAGGCAGTTAAAGTAGGTATAGATTACAGGTTAGACTACTGCAAAGCAGGACACAGACTTCTAGCTGCTGGATCACAGCCTAACAATAGGTTAGGCCATTAATTATCAATAAAAAAAAAGTCTATAGCGAGAATTCTGTAATTTGGGTTACTTTAAAAAACACCAAGGCTTGGTTGGAGATGGCTCAGTGGTTAAGAGCACTGACTGCTTTTCCAGAGGTCCTGAGTTCAAATCCCAGCAACCACATGGTGGCTCACAACCATCTGTAATGGGATCTGATACCCTCTTCTGGTGTGTCTGAAGACAGCTACAATGCACTCACATATATAAAATAGATCTTTAAACACACACACACACACACACGAGAGAGAGAGAAATATTCTAAGAACATATTTTCATTTTTAATCCCAGATGCAAGGATGTAGGGCTGCTTTGAAGCAGCAGATTTGCTTCATGCTTTGTAAGAGGCATGGTTTTGCCAGCTGCAGATAAGCTTCTGTGATTGTATGACATTTGGAATTCTGGGAACTTTTCAGAGGGTATTTGAATCCTCGAGGTCAGGTTAGGGTAGGTTGTTGGATTGTTAAGTAGTCAGGCACAAAAAGAAAAGAGAAGAAGAAATGATATATCCTAATGGTGAAGATCAAACTTGCCCCAAGGAACTCAATGCCCCTAATCAGCAAGCAAGTAAGTGTCCTTTTCAACCCCTGATTTTATTCAGGGATTTCTTTTTACTCCTCTGTATCTCCCCCCCTCCCCCACTTATGTAGTTTTAGGGAGTTGAAAGGGTGGAAGGATAAGGGTTGAAAAAAGAACCCACAAAGTAGCCAAACATAGCTACAATGTCTACAGCATCTTTCAAAATAAAACACTTTCTGTACAGGAGGTAAACTCCTTCCCTCCACCACTCTTCATATCTGACTGTCACAAGTCCAAAAGCAACAGGGCTAGTCAAACCATAGCCTGAAACCTCAGAAACTGAGTTAAAACAAACAGCTTGTTCACTAAAGGCTAAGGCAGGAGAAATCACCATGAGCTTGAGGCTACTCTGAGCTTCACAGTTGAGACCATGTCTCAGAACCTCATACAAATAATAACAAATACCACTATGCACTACATGTAGGAAAATTCTACACAAAGTTTCACTTAGGCTAAAATGTCTCTCATCTGAGTGAAGAAGGTTCATACTTTATTATTTATATTAATATCAACAAATCCATACACCAGAACAACTGACTTGTTTCTGAGACTTCATTCAGCACAGCACAAAGTCTCAAGAATTCACCCTTTTTTTTTTTTTTTTTTTTTTTTTGTTTTTTTTTTTCGGTGCTGGGGAACAAACCCAGGGCCTTGCGCTTCCTAGGCAAGCGCTCTACCACTGAGCTAAATCCCCAACCCCAAGAATTCACCCTTTTTAAAAGATACTGTGGGCCCCTGTGGTTGGGGTGGGAGGTCAGCACTGGCGCACAGGTGCAAGCAAAGCCAGGTGATGCTGCCTGAGACAGAGTGAAGCACCAGGACAAAGACCTAACCAGCTCGGGCCTAATCTGAGGCATCAGCAAAGAGACTGACATCTGTCTACAGAGTGAGCAGCAAACTCTCAAAGTCCAGCCTCAAGGTCTTAATGAGGATCTACTGACATCACAACCCTTGGGACTGAGACAAGAGCCTCAGTGGTTAAAGCTCTTCCAGAAGTCCTGAGCAACAGTGTCCACACAGACATAAAATAAATAAATTAAAAAATTAAAAAGACCCTCAGATGCATTTCAAGACTTGCCACAACAACCCCCATGGAGATAGCCCATAACCACCACAAAGAAAGTGAGGGGACAGATGCAAGATCAGAGCACAGGCTGCTGCTGCTCTCTTGCTTCAGGTATGAAGCCAGGAGCTGAGCTGGTGACTCAGCTAGAGAGTGAAGAAGCGAAGCCATTCAGTGAGAGCAAGAGCAAAGCTAGAGCCAGTGATTCCCTCCAACCCACCCCATGATACCAAGTACACTGGGCATAAGGTGGCTGAGGTCAGTGTGGAAGTTACCAACACTGCGCAAAAGCTGCTGCTGGTCATGCAGGAAAGACCAGGGCATGCTTGGGTGCTCATGTGTAGGTGTCTGTGTGCACCAGCGTCCAAAGCCATGAAGAGGATAAGAAGACAAGCTGGAAATGGAGGAACAGGCAGATGGGTTGGGGAGACTGAAGAATAATCTATATTCACAGGCACAGGTGCCCCGAGGGCAAATGCACTCACCTAGCCGCCGGGGCCTCCAGCCCTTCACAGTCCGGCCCCTCTCCACATCCACGAGGACCCTCCTGCCATCTATCTTCTTGCCATCTGCGTGCTTGTAAGCGGCTGCAACAGATGTGGGGGAGGGGGAATCCCCAGAAGGTCCTCTAGTCAGACAAGGCTCCATACAACAGCATCCCTGCCCCTCAAACCACATCTGCACACACACACTCACACTCCCACCAGTCAGCCAGGCAACCAACAGCCAGACAGCCCTCTCCCCACCCTGAAGGGCCTGCTCCATCCAGTGCCTGATTCCTTTCGGGCACCCCCAAGTGCTATTGGGGGGCAAACCATTCACCCTGGCCTCCCCCAGCTTTCACATGATGGAGCAGCCCCCTCCTGCCAGGGTGGCCAAAGTTGCTGCAAAGAAACTGGAGGTTAGCTGAATGCTGGCCTCTGCTGTGGGGAGGGCTCCTCCACACCCAGGCATGCACCCTAGACACCATGCTGGGCAGGAGGCTGGCTAGGCCCCTCCACACCCAGGCATGCACCCTAGACACCATGCTGAGGCAGGAGGCCCACTGGGCCCCTCCACATCCAGACCACACCAGGTTTTTTTTGTTTTTCGTTTTTGGTTTTTCTGTGTGTTTTTATAGGGGAGGTCAGTGTGAGGAAACAGACATCAGAACAGAAATGAACAGGAGTGGAAAGACCTTTAGGAATTGGCAGGGATACAGGTGGGTGCTGAGCTCCCCAGGGGCCTCCAAGGACCCTGGCTGGACCCAGAGGGACATGTGCCGTGCTACTCAAAATCCCTGCCTTACCTGAGCCGACTGACCCTGCCACCACCTACCCTGGCCAGCTCTGTCCTCCAAGCCGAGGTCAATGGCCAGCAGGGCCTGCAGCCCAGCCTGAACCCTCAGGGAAGTTGAGGAACATAAGACATAGTGGGATGGCCCAGAGTCCAGGCCTGTGATTAGGCAGGGCTGTTAAGAAGGCCAAAAAGTCCCTGTCCAGGTCCCAGTCCTGGCCTAAGGGGCTGTGCTCACCAACCACAATACCCTGCCCCACCCCTGCCCACTCCCCCCCAATAACAACCAGAGGAAGAGAAAAAGGTGCCATTTACCGATGCCGGCCTTGCGGGTGTCCAAACCGAGCGGGATGGGGGGGGCCGGCAACTCCTGGGGGCCTGGCGAGGAGGCGGGCTTCCCGGGGGTGGGGTAGGGGTTGGGACACGGGACTGCTTACCTGGAGACCCCAAGCTTACCTGAGTACTCATACAGACCCCACACCCACCACCATTAGGGCAACTAAAGCTACAGGGAACCCTGAGAGGGAAAGACTACATTTCCCACATCATCTAGAAACACGTGGATGAAGGAAAAAAGGGAGCCTCAGAATCTGAGGGATGATTTGCACCTGGGCTGGGAGACCTGGGTCTATCTATCCTGCCCAACCTAAACAGTGGGCCTCAAGGCCTCAAAAACACCTACTGCTCACCACTGCCTCAATCACCTTCACTAGGTACAGGCCCAGCACTCAGTACTAGGGTCAGGTTCTCCATCTCGATTCCATGTGCCCTCCCCACTAGTGGCAACAGCTCTGAGGCTAGCACACAGGGGACACACCTGGGATCCAAGAAAATGCTTCCCATGCTCCAGGAGGGGCCAATCGGCCCCTAACCCCAGAACAGAGTGAGGGGAGGGAACTTAAAGACTTCAGTCAGTCAAGTACAGGAACCCTGCTTAGGTTCCCCATCCCAAATCCCAGATGTCCAACCCAGAAAACAGCAAGAAGACCGTGTAATTGTGTCAGTCTAGGCTTCTCTCTCTTTCCCTCTCTTCCGCCTCTGTGCAGATTTAGTAAAAAAACTACCACACCTTCATTTGTTTTAAGGCCTGCTCCACCCCTCCCATACACTGAACCCCAATCCATGCACTTTGGGGAGCTCAGGCACTGGACATCACAGCTGCCTTCTCAGGAGGCTCCCACCACACCAAGGAAGACAGGAGGGACACAATACCCCAAACTAGAAATCAGACTTTCCTAGACCACTATGGTGACAACTCCACAGAAGTCACAGGGCAGGGAGGGTTGGGCTGAAGGGCTCCACATAGAGCCCTGGTCCTAGGACACCCCAGCTTTAGGATTACCAATATGACCCAGGTGTCAGAGGCTGGGCGGAGCCCGACTATGGAGGCAAATGCCTCTCCCATCGAGGTCCATCCTTCCCCTTGGGATCAGTGAGATTACCAGAGAGAATGTGGATGGGGGCAAGAGGGGTGGAGGGCACCCAAATGAGGAAAGGGCTGTGGGTAAAGGGAGACTGAAAGGTGACTAGGGTGGGAGGGGAAGCCTCGCTGTTCCTAAGCTGCCTGGCTAAGCTGGGCTGGTGTGCGGTGCTGTGATCTTACCCATGATACAAACCCTTATACCAACCATACACTGAGGTGTTGTAAGGGGAGCGTAAGCATCAGCTGCAAGCCAGCTGCGTGGTGGCTGCAGTGACAATAAGAACAGTCAATTAATACGGCGGCCCCTGGACACGCCGCAGCCCTGCCCACCCCCACCCACCCAGCCCTACCCGAATGGACGCCGCATAGCCTCAATGGGGCTTTGTAGCTGTGGGAGTGGGTACTAAACATGCCCACCAGATCACTGCTTGATGAGGACTGGGTGGGGGTTGGAGTGGGGAGGTGGAGGGTCGGGTGGCCCAGCCCAGTTATACTGGGGGGAAAGAGGGCTGGTTCAAAGGCCAGCTCGCTCCAACCTAGTGGCCCCCAACTCTAGTGGGGGCCTAATGGGGAGAAGCTCCCCAAACCCGACCCCTCCCCCACCTCCACTGGCCCCATACCCCACCCAGTGCCCTCCTGGCCCCTGAGGTTCAACGTGTGACACTTACCTCCCTGGGCTCACACACACGTTGTGGGGGGTTTGGTTTTTGATTTTTAAAAAACACGTATATAAATATATAAAAAAAAAGATATATCAGAAACAGAGGGAGAAGAGACAATGCTAAAGTCAGGTATGGCAGGGGAGGGAACAGACGACGGGGGGAGAGGCTGGGCAGCAGAGGTAGAGGGTCAGAAGGAAGGGCAGAGGCACAGTACTCACAGTGCATGTCTCGTTCATGCTCATACTCGATGAAGGCATAACCACGGGGTTTCCCAGAGCGTTTACTATAGACCATGTGGATCTGCAGGGCAGGTAGAAGGCATCAGCCACACAAGTTACAGGGCTGCCCCACCCACCCCATAACACAGGCCTTGGGCTGGGGACACACTAGTAACAGATTTATCCTTCAAACATCCCAAGGGACTCTCACTCTAGTAAAAGTCAGAGTCCAGTGGAAACAAGCAACACATAGGAGGCATGGCATCCTGCAAAGCAGGATGGAGCAGGCTGTGGCTACAGATCTATGGAAACTGAGCATTCTGATGGTGGATATCAAGTGAGGCCACAAGGCAGACAGACATTGAGTCAAATGCACCCAAAGCAAGCCAGGGATGAAAAATGAACAGTGTGCACAGGATAAAGGGCCACTGTGGATGGTCCATGTTGAACAGGGCAAACAGGGAGTCTGCCTGCCATGTGCATGCAGAGCCCAATATATGGGAAGGTAAGGAGAATGGAGGACCCAGAGCATTTAAGACCCTCTGTAAGACAGAACAGGGATGAGGGAGCACAGGGCCAACTAGGCCATGTAAGGTCAGGATGAAGCTTCTAGGCCCTCTCTCCATATGTCAGGGACACAGAGGCTTAAGCACAGAGAAACAGGATTCATAAAGGAATGCTGGGACCCAGGAGGTAGGGCAATACAGTAAGATTTCTGGGAGATAACACCATTTGATTGGGCTACCAAGGAAGGACTGGCCTTTTTTGCACTTTACTACCTGCCCAAACCTGGATGGATATGGTCTTAAGCTTGCTCAGGAACCCTAGGACTTTTAACTCTACAACCTGAAATCTTCAAAAGCCAACTGAGATTCCAAGCTGACATGACAGAACCAGGTTCCATTGGGCTTTGGAGAGTGGGAAGGCACCATTTCCTGAGACCCAGGAATCAGGGAAAGGCCAGACAGCCCATCCAATGCCTTGCCCTGGGCTAAGCAGCTTGTGTCCGTCATGAGCGCCAGGTCTTACTTTGTCTCCCAGCAGAGGAAAACAAGACACAGAGCGGTTAAGTTTTACTTCAAGGCTTTGCACAGCATCTATCTTTTTTCTATTTTTTGTACAGACCTCAGTCTGTAGCCCAGGCTAGTCGTTTTTGTTTTGTTTTGTTTTGTTTTTTAATTCATTATATATAAGTACACTGTTGCTGTCTTCAGACACACAAGAGGGCATCAGATCTTATTACAGATGGTTGTGAGCCACTATGTGGTTGCTGGGATTTGAACTCTGGACCTCTGGAAGAGCAGTCAGTACTCTTTACTACTGAGCCATCTCTCCAGCCCCCACCAAGGGCAGTCTTAACATTATAAAAGTTTTACTGACTTAAGTCTTTCTAGGGCTAGAATTATAGGTATAAGTCACCATATTTAAATTTAGCATGTTTTCTTTCATCTTCTGTCCAGTATTTTCTATTTAAATGATTTCTTGAGGTTATAGTTACTTTATTTCCTCCCTCCAAACCCTCCCATTCAAATTTTTTTTTTATTATTTATTTTTGAGTACACTGTCACTGTCTTCAATACACAAGGAGAGGATTCCATTACAGATGGTTGTGAGCCACCATGTGGTTGCTGTGAATTGAACTCAGGATCTCTGGAAGAGCAGTCAGTGCTCTTTTTTTTTTTGGTTCTTTTTTTTTTTTTTCCGGAGCTGGGGACGGAATCCAGGGCCGTGCGCTTCCTAGGCAAGCGCTCTACCACTGAGCTAAATCCCCAACCCTGCAGTCAGTGCTCTTAACCACTGAGCCATCTCTCCAGCCCCCTCCCATTCAAACTAATTGCTTCTTTTTAACTTTTTTCAAAAGATTTATTTTATTTGTATGAGTACACTGTAGCTGTCCTCAGACACACCAGAAGAGGGCATCAGATCCCAGTACAGAGGGTTGTGAGCCACCATGTGGTTGCTGGGAATTGAACTCAGGACCTCAGAAAGAACAGTCAGTGCTCTTAACGGCTGAGCCATCTCTCCAACCCCCTTTTTAAAAATTTTAATTGTTGTTACACATAGGTGTTTGCCTATCTCTAAATACAATCTGCTCAGTCCATGCATACCTGCATGTGTGTTTTCAGGACTGACCTTTTGGTACTGGATAACCAATTAGTGTGGTTCCCTTCTAGTTCCCTTCTGACTGTTTCTCCTGTGCTTGCTTGCTCTGCTGGAGAAAGGTTTTTACTAACCTTGGCTATCCTGAACTAGGTATGTAGACCAGGCTGGCCTAGAACTCAAAAGAGATGCACCTGCCTCTACCCTCCTGATTGCTGGGATTAAAGGAATGTAGCCTAGCAGTATGTTTCTAACAAAGGGGCAGAAGCAGACACTTCACACTCAGGGCCACATGAAACATCCTGTCATGGGTACCTACCTCTCTCTCTCTCTCTCTCTCTCTTTTTTTTTTTCCCGGAGCTGAGGACCGAACCCAGGGCCTTTTGCTTGCTAGGCAAGCGCTCTACCACTGAGCTAAATCCCCAACCCGCGGTACCTACCTCTCTTATCTACAGCAATAACTTCTGCAGATTATACAACAATTAGTAATCCCTTAACTACACAGTAAGTTCAAGGGCAGTTTGGATAACTTAGCAACACATTTCAAAGTAAAACTGGGAAAGGCTAGATAAATAGTTACTGAGGCTAAGAGCACTTGTGGCTCTTGCTGAAATCCAAGCTCCATTCCTACCTTCCACAGGACAGCTAACAACAGTATGTATTATAACTCTGGTTCCAGACTGAGGTCACTGTGCGTACTTGTTATACACACATGCGAGAAAACCTTAACTAACAACAACAAAAAAAAAAAAAAAAATACACAATGGTGCCTAAAAAAAAAAAAAAAAAGGAAACATCAAAATTGAAGGTCATGAAGGCATCCTCTCTATATAATGAACTTAAGGGCAGCCTAGACTGTGTGGGACAATCTTAAAGGATAAGAGCCAGGGAGAGGGCTGAGTTTGATCTCCAGGATTCATACCAAGGAAGAAAACCCATCTGAAGTGGCTCCACACATGCCAATCCTCTCCTCCTTCCCAATGCAATAAGGCAGTGCAGAGGACCCAAGGTGTTCCCTCACATCTACCTGGCAGCTCAGTCATAGGAATTCTAGATCCAATGCCTTCTGGCCTTCACGGGCACTGCACTCATGTGAATACGAATACATACAGGCAGTCAGGAATACGAAGAAATGGGTCAGTGGTTAAGAGCACTTGATGGTCTTGCAGCAGACACGAGCTGCACACATGGTGGCTTATGACCCTGTGTAACCCGTTCCAGAAAATTTAGCAACCTATTCTGGACTTTTTGTGCACCAGTCACCAGTGTAGTAATACACTCAGATACAAGCAGGCAAAGGACACCCATATACGTAAAACAAAGAATTCTTAAGTCTATATAACGCAGCAATTATGCAGGGACTGGGGATATAGTTTCAGGTACAATGCTTGCTTAGCATATAAACCTCTGCCCGGGGCTTAAGCCCTAGTCCTGGGGGCAGAAGAGAACAAATAACTAATTTAAGAGGTCTTGGGCAATAATTTGCATTAAGTTTTAGGCAAGTACAAACTGTAAAATTCCAATCAACCTACCACCCAAACACAGCCTAACCCCATAATGGGCTGACTTAACATTAATCGACTGACTGCACATACACCAACTTACAGCAGGCTGAACACTGCAGAGCTGGTCTTCAAATCCACAAGGCCTCACCATTTCCAATGTTACTTGACATTAAAGCTATACTAAAGGAAATAAACCCAGGCCCAGAATGATGTTCCTAGGCGGGGAACCCAGCCGCCTTCTTCTCTTCAGGCCACTGCTCCCTCCTCCAAGTACCCCCACCTCAACCCTCTACCTGGACACACTTACTCTTTTGATGGGTCCGTACACCTCAAACTCTCTTCGCAGCTTAGATTCTGTTGTGTCATAGTTCTACAAGACATAAAGCTAAGTTAAGTGGAAGAAGCACATTGTTCCAAAGCCCTTGAACCACTCAGAACTAGACCCAAATTCTCAGTAGCCTAGGATACCCAGGACAGGAACTGGGTACTTACCACTCTAGCCACAAACAGAGTCTTGAAGGCATCACCCTGAGCATTGGGATCATTGTGAGGGTCCCCTGTACAAAGAGAAGATCATTTTGAAGTAGACAGTGCCCACAGTTTTGGATAGTGGAGCGATGGATGGGAAGAGGCCGAGTACATGAAGATGGAACCTAGGCACCCCCGACCCCGAAGCGAAAAGCTGATTTAGTAAGCTCGAGTACACCCCGTTTCAGGTCTGGTTTCACTGAAGTTCAATGGTCTTTTCTAGAGTGATTGACAGATGATGACAACAGTCTCCTGGGATAGCAAAAACATCAAACAGGATGTGGAAGACCTAAAAGTCACTTCACAACTATATACTTTGGCTAGCCATTCCCAGTGCAAGGTGAACTGAGCATTACCCAAGGCTGTGGGATCTCACTGGAGGAATGGCTTGAGCTAGCTTGTGACAGACTGCAACCACAGCATAGGAGCAATCCTGGTACCAAACAGTCTCAGACCTCAGACTACAGAACCAGAGTCCAGGATAAGTGGGGTCAGTCTGGGCTACGAAATGAGACCCTGTCTCAAAAAGGAAGATAGTTAAGGATAGGTTTTCTCCTCCATTCCCTAGCCCTGAGGCAGGGACCCTGGGCTAGTGCTAAAAGCAAATGACCAGGAACTTCCAAGGCACTGTTCCATTTGGACAAGAATTAAGTCTCCAGAAAAAAACCAAGAATCTATTTTCCAATCTTTATGGGGTGTGGGGTGCTAGAAGCTACACCCCTGTGCTGAACATTCTGTGCCCATCTTATTAGCCACCCTGGCTCTCTCATTCATACAATCCTTAGAATGTAGCTAGAACTGCTAAATAAAGAGGTCATAGAAGAGATAAAAACACAGTTTGGGGAAAAGGTGAATGCTAAGAATTTGAGGCCAGTCTGAGCTACAGAAAGCAATGCTGTTAAAAAAAAAATCAAAATAAAGGGGGTTGGGGGTTGGAGAGATGGCTCAGCAGCTAGCTGTCATTCCAAAGGTCCTGAGTTCAATTTCCAGCAACCACATGGTGGGTCACAACCATCTGTAATGGAATCTTCTAGTGTGTATAAATAAATCTTAAAAAACTTAAACATCTTGGTCCTTCTCAGGATCATAGCAATTTGGAAGAACACAAGGCATGTCTAGGGCCTTTGAGCAGGAAAGCAGGGCTATTTCTTCTGTCTGCCTATGCTTAAGCAGTCCAGACAAATGGTCTTTGTTACAAATTGTGTTTCTCATATTGACAGATCACAGGCATTAATATTTTGCAGGCTTCTTCAGTTATCAGTTGTGACTTTCCCACCAACAGGCAAACTAGATCCAAAGAATCAGTCATGGTGGTAGTCCTTTCGATCATTAAGGGCATGGTCATAACAAAAGAGGGCTCTTCAAAACTTAAGGCTTTCAACTGCACCTCCACTCAAGAGAAGCCCCTCAACATTGCTGACCTCATCCCACTACCTGTCCCTAGGCAGGGTTCAATCGTAGGGTGCTGAAAATTGGGAGGAGTAAAGAAAAAAGGAGTCAGGTTGCTGAGATGGCTCAGTGGTTAAGAGCACTGACTGCTCTTCCAGAGGTCCTGAGTTCAATTCCCAGCAACCACATGGTGGCTCACAACCACCTGTAATGAGATCTGATGCCCTCTTCTGGTGAGTCTGAAGACAGCTACAGTGCACTCATACATAAAACAAATCTTCAAAAAATTTTATTTTTAAAAAAGGAATCAGTGATGATTCTTGTCCCCTTTTCCTTTCTCTTTGACAGCCAGTGCCTAAATGTGCATATGTGTCAAGGTTGAACTTCTTAGGACTCCCTTGTCAGGACCCTAACACAGAACTAGACTACAGGAAGCCTTACAGCTAGAAAACTTCACTAGGCTTTCCATTAGTTGGTGTGAAACCTAAAACGCCCCCTCTTTATAAGATACTCTACAACTCCACAACATACTACTTGTTTTTCATCTTGCAATGGGAATAATCATTCCTCCTCCACGTACAAGTCACCATGAGTTCATAACATGAAGGACATCAAGTGCTCAGCAAAGGGACAGAGTCTCCTTTAATAGAAGCTTCTATAGTTACTGGGCATAGATAGATACCCTACTGTACCTGATCCATCCTCTGCTCTATTTTAGACAGTACACTGAACCTACTTCAATTACCACCATGGGGCCTAACTTAATTGATCTCTACATTCCCCAACCCAACTTTGGAATTTCAGTCACATCTCAGAGCACACTATGTTGATCATCAATGCATTTGAAATAAATACATTTCAATAAACTGAAACCACAGTATCATTGTTAATGACTAATTTCTAACTTCATTTTCAATCCCTCGACTGGGGCTATATCAGAATGAAACCTGTATACACCACATTTAAACCCCAATCCAGTCAAGCTCAATGTCTTGCTTAGTTGATCCCCACACCCCCCCCCTTTTTTTTTGGTTTTTACTCTGGAAACCAAGCTAGCCTCAACCTCAGATGATGAGTCTTTTGACCTCTTATTCCATGGTCCCCCTATTCCCTGCCCCCAACTTCTCCTTTTTTTTTTTTTTTTTTTTTTTTTTTTTTTTTTTTTTTTAAAGATTTCTGGTCATGGGTCTATTCTACATAATCTCCCACATTCTTCAACTGATGCAAGGCAAACATGGATTACAGGAAGAGACTGGCATTATGCTGAGGGCAGGAAGGAGAATTGAGTACTTATCTTTGGAAAGCTCCTTTAAGAGAATTTGGGCTGGGGAGACAAGTGAACAAGACACACTAATAAAGCACTGTCTAAGCCAAGAGGACCCTGGACATGGAATGTCTAGCTTTGTGACATTTAGCAAGTAAGAAGGGCAGATCTTTATGACAAGCTAGGGAAGTTATAAATGGTGTTGGGATGGCTCATCTTAGTTGACAACTTTCATGACTCTGAGTCAATTCTAAAACCCAGGCAGCTGGGCATGCCTTTGAGGGCTTCTGGATTCAGTCATTTGAGGTAAGAAAAGCCAACTGAGATCTGGGTCATACCTTTTGTTGGCAGCCTACATAAAACCATGAATGAAGAGAAAGCTTTCTGCCTGCCTGCCCTGACTCCCTGCCAGGGTCATCCCTCCTGCTGCTGAAGCATTCTCTCACTGGTATCAGAGCTACTTCTTCAGGATTCCAACACAGACTTTCCAGTGAACAAACTCTTAGCCTTTCTGTTGAAAAAAGTCATTGTTTGACTAGCCAGACCACAGCCTGTAAGACACAGACACACACATTTCTATCAGTGCTGTTCCTTTAGAGAACCCTAACATGGGTGCTAAAGGCAAACTGAGTAGCAACATCTGGAAACAACTTATATAGCTAAAACTCCATTTATTAGGAAAGGCAAAAATCCATAGGAATTAGGAGAGGTGCTTCTGTGGCTTGAACATGAAGTATGAGGTGTCTGAGAAAATACATAGAACCAGGTACACAAGAGCTAGAGCTCCGTGCACTAACTTACTCATCATGTGCACTACCTACAAGTTCTAAAATGTAGTTTAGAGAAGAATGATTCAACAAGGCTGCAGACAACAGATGGAGATAAACCTCATCCTGTGGTGAGTCTTTACCTACTGAACACCAAGATCTGATAGTTTTGTGAGTCTGATTACCAAGTACTACTTAAACCCTCCTTATCTGGGTGTAGTATCTCCAATTCCAAGCTCAGGGAGCTGGAGATATGGTCAGGACCAAATGGTCAGATCACCTCATGCCTTACCTGAAGACACAATGGCGTATGTTCCTTTAAAAGAAAGCAAATGGGGCTGGAGAGATGGCTCAGTGGTTAAGAGCACTGACTGCTTTTCCAGAGATCATGAGTTCAATTCCCAGCAACCACATGGTGGCTCACAACCATCTGTAATGAGATCTGGTGCCCTCTTCTGGCCTGCAGCCACATATGCAGGCAGAATGCTGTACATAAAATAAATAAATAAATCTTTAAAAAAAAAAAAGCAAATGACTGAGGTCTCCCTACATGTCAAAAGCATAAACCGACTGGAGATGGAGAGATGTCTCAGTAGTTAAGAGCACTGGTTGCTCTTTCCAGAAGGCTGGAGTTTGATCACCAGCAGCCACATTATAACTCCTAACTATCCGACTACAGTTCCAGGAAATCCTATGTCCTCTTCTAATCTTCCACATGCAAGTAGGCAGAAAATCCATGTTTATAAAAAATAAAATAAAACATACAAGTAATGTAAGAAGAAAAGCCTGTTGGAATTTTCAACCCCAATAAGCCTATATAAAAACACACAATCCAGTTACAATAAATAATTATAAGCTATAAGTCTAGATTGAGCAGACCTAACACATCGCTAATTTATTCCCCAATGAGACTCTTTGCAACTTGTGGCATGTGGTTCTGCTCCACCATGACTTCTTCCTCTTCTTCAGTCCTCTCTCTTCCCTTCTCCTCTCTACTAAGACCTCCCATCCCACCTTTCCCTTCCACTGTCTTTAGTGGTGACTAATTAAAATGGGGAGAAAGTTCACGAGATCACCTGAGTGATCAACTGCTTGTGGGGGACGGGACACCCCTCTTGAGGAAACAGAATTAACATCAAAATCATCAGGACAACCCACAACAGCCTTATACAAGTGCAGTGCCTGGCAAGTGGTTGCTAGGAAGGTGAACCAACTCTGCTTCTCAAGCTCCCGGAAGAGACACACATGTGACCTGGGAAGAGGAGCAAAATGAGAATGGAGGGGAACACTGCTAGGAAGGAGAACCTTACACATTTTCAGCTCTGTCTCCACTTCCTGCTGTCGCCGTTCAATTTTTTCCCGTCTCTGCCAGTAGAAAAAAGAAGCAGAGTGAGTGTACCCAGAAGTACCTTGATGTCAGGAACCATTTGGAAAAAAGTAGCTAAAAAAATACAACACAAAACCAAACAAACAAACAAAAAACCCACACAAAACCAAAACAACAACAAACAAACACTAAGAGGTAAAAACAACATACCTTTCTCTCCATGCGTTCTTCCCGGGTTTCTGCCCTTGTTGGAGGAGGGGCATCTCGAGGGTCCTAGGAACAAGAAAGGTGACAGAGAATGGTGATGGAAAAATAGCAAGGAGTACAAGGAAGACTCTCAGTATCTTCCATACACAAACGCCACACGTTCCCTGTGTACTGACAGAAGACAGAGGTGAGGGCCCAGATGAGGTATACCACAGACCAATGCTGACCAGACTGTTGCACACCTTTGGCGAGGTCAACATAGAAACCTCCTGTGTTCAGAAACTTCTGCCTAGTCCAACTAACTATGTCTGCTAGGCATAAAAAAAAATTAAGTCTCATTTTTAAAGGTCCTTTTTAAAAAACAAACATAGAAACAATCTTTGGTATTTACCAAAAGCATCAATTGCTGGGCATGGTGGCACACACCTTTATCCCAGCACTGAGAGGCAGTGGCAAACTGATCTCTGAGTTGGAGTCCAGTCAGGCCTACAGAACAAGCTCAGGACAAAAGAACATCAATCTAAATGCCTGTAGACATTTGACATTTGTCATGATATAGGTAACATGGTTGTAAGGTACAGTACCAAAGCTACCTAGTTCCTTCCCATAGCCAAGAACCCTGTCACAGAGGGCCAAATGTTAGAAATATGTCTGAAAGGATGGTGGGCAGGGCAGATCTCCAAAGCAAGACGATCTGTAACACCATGGCAAGTCATAAAATCCTCTCCAGGCTCTCATTAAATGCTAATTGGCACATGATCTGCAAAAAGGGTGCCACTGAGCTGTACCCATTAAAGTAAATGTTTATTGGATAATAACATTTCTCAAGTGGCATGTAGACAAATATTACTGAAGAATCACCTTTCTGTTATCTAGTACATTCTACTTTTCCTACTTAATGTCAGAATGTTCTTCCTGAGACATCTGGCTATATGGCAGTGTTTCTTAGGTCTGCTCTGAAGGTGAGCATGACAAACTTTCTGCATAAGAGAACTGACTCCAAGGAGCTCAAGTGACTCATATGTACTCAGCAAGTACAGAGCCAACCCCTAGCTCCTAGCCTCAAGCACTGCAGGACGCACTGCTCAGCCCCAGCAAACACTATCTTCTTTAAAAACCACTTTATTTTTACATTTGTTTATTTAGATGAGGATGTATATGTATCACTGTGCATGTAGAGATCAGAGGACAACATGCTAAAGCATATCCTCTCCTTCATTGTGGATTCTAGGACCAGAACTCAGATTTCTTGGCAACAATCACTTTTCACTGCTAAGTCATGTGTATGCAACCCTGTCCTCTTAATGACAAACACGGACATTTACTGCCTTATCCCAAATCCTTTAACAGACATTCTGTGACTCAGCTCTCCACTGGTTTCATCTTACTCTTGCTAAAGCTAACCTAACCGATGCATTACATATGATGTTTTCTGGGTTAGTGGTAGAGACCTAGAACTCTGGCTCTTTGAGCAGAGTAAGTGTAAGTTCAAGGCTGGCCTTAGTGACAAAGGGAAATCTACAAGACCAGCCAAGACTCCACGAAAGACTGTAACCACTCCCCCACCCCACCTCCCACTCCCCACCCGCAAGACAAAACAACAACCCAGACAGGGTGGAGATACACTTGCCAATGTAACCAATCTAGCCAATAAACTTGGGCAAGGGACTACCATATCCATACAAAAGATATTAACTCTGTGAGGAAATGAACCACTCCTGGAAGCAATACCTGCAGCATTTACAAGACTGAGGAAGGAGGACTGCTATAAGGTCAAGGTCACACTGAGCTACACACATACACACACACAGCAAAATCCTGTCTCAAAACTCAACCAAAAGATGATAGTTCTTCAGGTTAAAGCTCTTGCCATCAAGTCTGAAAACCTCAGCTCCTGGACACACAAGGTGGAGAGAATGGGCTCTTGCAAGTTGTCCTCTGATGTTCACCGGTTTGCACATACACACCCACACATATACAAAAGTGTGATAAAAAAATTAAAACGCGGGCTGGAGAGATGGCTCAGCGGTTAAGAGCACTGACTGCTCTTCCAGAGGTCCTGAGTTCAAATCCCAGCAACCACATGGTGGCTCACAATCATCTGTAATGGGATCTGATGCCCTCTTCTGGTGTATCTGAAGACAGTGACAATGTACTCATATACACAAAATAAATAAATCTTTAAAAAAAAATTAAAACACACACAAAAGCACGAAACAATATAAGAAACAGTAAAAGTCACACGCACGAACCACACAACTAAAAAGGTTTTGAAGCTGAATGCCTCAACGTAGCCCGCCCCCACCCAGAAGCCGAACACTCCCAATCTGCTCACCTCAAACTCTCGGATGTATGGTGCAATGCCACAGTAAGGTTGGTTATGGTGTTTTTCATGTGGCAGCTTTTCCAGGGGTGGCAGGTATGGGATGGGGTCTCGGGGTGCAAAAAGGGCCAGAAGGTTGGGAGGCAGAAACTGTGTCATCTTGCCAAATCTAAGACCAGAAACGTTATGTTAGCAATCTTTATTTAGAACAGGTTTCTTCTAGGACCCCTCCACTCAAAACACAAAACAAAACAAACAAACAATAAAACAGGCGTGAGATTTCCTGGATGCTGCTATCCCCTGCCTGAAAAAAGGCCTTGGCAGGAGCTAAAAAAAGGAAAGGCTAATAACACAGAAAACAAAGAGGAAAAGGAGTCAGGAGGTGTGGGGCCCAGGGATCCTGAAGCCTCGAGCTCTAGAGGTTGCTCGCTTCATACCTTCAAGATTACGAAGTAGGGGTTTCAAGGTAGGCCATAAGGATAATATCCCGTAAGCCAGGGGGCCTCTGCGTAAAATATCTAGGATGCCAGAGACGAAAGGAATTATGGGTAGAGGTCCAGGATGCGACCAAAAAAAAAAAAAAAAAAAGGCGAGGAAAAAAAGCAACACACAAACCGCAAGGGCCTGTGGGTAGGGGACCGCAGGAGATTGGGGGAGGGGGGACTCTGAGGGAAAGAGAGCCTGAGTGCCCAAAGAACTCTGGGTAAAGGATGGGGAACGCAGGGGGTAAAGTCTAAGGCACTGACCCGGGAAGCGGGCCACAGCCCCGGGGAAAGGGTTCGGGGCCCCGCAAGGGTTTGTGGGTAGCGGCCCCACACCCCGTTAAGGCCACTCATTCACCCACTCACTCACCGCGCGGCGCTCTTCTCGGCCTGACGTTAGTCTCAGGCCTCGCGGCCGCCGTTCACAAACAAAAACTCCCGCTCTGGCTTCCACTTCGGCGGTGCCCGCGTCAGGTATCCACTGTGGTCCGCGCAGCGCGCGCAAACCAGGCCTCTCCTCGCAACCCGCGCGGCCTCAGCTCGCGATCAGAACCGGGAGTGAATGCGACTCGAATCCCTCCGCCTTTCTCACTGCGCATGTGTTGTAGGAACCGAAAGAAACCCTCACACAAGTCCGGCCACACCGCGGGCACTGCGCACGCGCAAAAGCTATAGGCCGCCTTAAATGCCTAAGCTTCCGCGGCCCAGCGACCGTACTACGCATGCGTTATCGGACCTAAGTCGGTCTCAACCTCGCGCTCTAGCTAACCGCCTATGACCGCGAGACACTTACAGATGTTCCACCCTTTTTCCTTACACTTCCCGGACCTTCGACGCATGCGTCTAGGTAATGCACGTGCACATATCCTTCCGCAGTCTGTCAAAGAGTGCGTACCTGAACAGGGTCTTTGCAGTTATGTTATTTAAGAGAGAACTCTTTCCCAAATTTCTTGTATGTGCTAGCCACTATTTGGTCTGGGGGACGCAGATCATGACAAAATACTCTTCTCCTTCCTGGAGTTCACATTGTTGAGAGAAAAGATCCATCCGGGTTGGGGATTTAGCTCAGTGGTAGAGCGCTTGCCTAGGAAGCGCAAGGCCCTGGTTCAATCCCCAGCTCGGGGAAAAAAAAAAAAAAAAAAAAAAAAAAAGAAAAGATCCATCCGTTTGGTATTTTTTTTCCTTTTTAATGTGTTGTTTTTTTTTCAGACAAGGTTTCACCATATAACCCAAGATGATTTTGCATTTTGTATCTGTGTGTTATTTATCTATATATGTTTATATATATACATACATACACGATAATATGTGTATATTTTCTTGATGGGTGTTCTTGTGTTTGTTTTTGTTTTTTGTTTGTTTTTTGACACAGGGTTTCTCCGTGTAGCCCTGGCTACCCTGGAACTCACTGTGTAGACTAGGCTGGCCTCTAACTCAAACCCACCTACCTCTTGCCTCCTCAGTGCTGGGACCAAGGCACAGAACACACAATTCCAGGTTTTTTTCTTCTACATCTCCTTCTCTTTCTCCATTTTCTTCTTTCTTTCTTCTTTCTTCCCTCCTTCCTTCTTCTGTTTCTTTCTTCATTTGAGGCAATGAAGGATCTGGAGCGATGACTCAGCAGTTAAACGCAACTGGCTGCTCCATCCAGAGGTCCTGAATTCAATTCTCAGCAGTCACCCTGACTTTCAGCTCTTGGCAATCCCCCTGACTCAGCTGTCTATGTGCTGGGTTTACAGCTTGCAACTACCCAGGGTTTGTAGTTTAAAGGCTAGCCTGTGCTACAGAGAAGCCGCTCTCAAGAAAACAAGGAAAGGAGCTGGGGAGATGGCTTATTTAGGTGCTTGCTGCACAGGCATGAAGACCCAAGTTCCACACCCACACACCTCTGCACCCAGAAAAAAGCCCCAGCACTGAGGTGGAGAGGGGAGGATTCTAGGGCTCAGTTGCCAATTCCAGGTGTAGTGAAAGGTACTGTCTGGATAATTACAGTGAACAGTGACTGAGGAAAACCAAAAACCTGGTGGGGTTGACCTCTGGCCTCCACCCTAACATGCAGTGCTTGGCTGTACACAACTTTAGTCCCAGCATTTTGGAGGCAGAAGCAGGTGGATCTCTGGAATTTGAGGCCAGCCTGGGCTACATATGGAGTTCCAGGTCTAGATGTAGATCTTTATCTACATGATAGAGAGACCAAATTCAAACACACACACACACACACACACACACACACACACACACATACACACACATACACACACATACACACACACAGTTACAAGGGTAACCCAGCAACCTAAGATGGTATTGAACACCTTATGCAGTGAAAGATGTGTTGGCATTTTGTCTAGGCTGCCCCACAGTTACCTAGCAACAGCAGGTATGCCTGACTCACTGTAAAAGGGGCTGCTTGCCCCCTCCTCTCTCTTTCTTGTCTTCCTGCTCCTGCTGTCTTCCCCCTCCTGTTCTCTCCCCCATTCCCCTTCCCCCTTCTCTGCACGTGCTCATGGTGGCCTCTACTCCATTCCTCTCCTCTCCTCTCCTCCTCCTCTTCTTTTTCTCTCTCTCTCTCCCCCTTCTCTGCCTTCTCTCCCTCCCTCAACTCCCCCCTGGCTGGTCCCCCAGGGGTAAGGGATGCCTCAACATGGGTACCCAGAGGCGCCCACTTACCCCACACCTAATGACACATCCACCAAACATATCCCTTCTTTTTTACAAAACACAACAGAATGACCTTGAACTTCTGGCCCAACTATTTCCATCCCCCTCCCCCCACCCCGTGTTGAGGTTACTAACATACACTCCATTCTCAGGTCATACAAGTGGTAAGGATTTAAACTTTTGTTTATTTTGGGTTTTTGTTTGTTTGTTTGGTTGGTTGGTTGGTTTTTGTTGGGGGTGTTGTTTTGTTTTTTGCTTTTTTGAGACAGGATTTCTCTGCCTCTACCTGCCAAGTGCTGGGGTTAAACGCATGTGCCAACATAATAGGTTCTTTTATTACTCTCTCGTATATTGATGGCATCCTGGCCAAAGTTTCCCCTCCCTCCTCTCTCCCTCCTCTGTTCTCTTCAGAAAAGGTAGATCTCCCAGGGTCAACCAAACATGGCCTATCAAGTTGAAATAAGATTAGGCACTGAGAGCCCAAATCTTAAAAGTTCAGACTCCATTTTAGAAAACCTGATCTAAGTTTGAACTCAGGTAAACTAACAGGCTGGTAACTAACATTAGTTTGCAAGTTGCCCCCCAACAAAATCTGAGCCTAACTCCAGTCTCTAGGCCACTCCCCAACAAGACCAGCATCTCCAGGTTACACCCTCAACAAATCTGCAACCCCCGGTTACAAGCCCACCCCCGCCTAATGACCACCAATGCAGAGGGCAGCAGAAATTAGGTTTATGGTATGACTCCCAGCACCAGACAGTTATGTTAAAGGCCACAGTAGCTTTCCAATTAGATGCTTACACACGTACTCCCTGCTTGCTGCTTACTATAAAGCCTTGCCCCATAGACATTCAGGGCTCCCCCAGCACCAAAACCATCCTGTGTGACAGGGGTACAGTTGAAGGGGAGGGTTGTCGGGGGTGGGGGGTGAGCTAGCTTGAATAGAATAAAGACCCTGTTGTGAGTTGCATCAGATCAGCTCCTGTCTGTGTCTTGGGGGATCACTAACATTTCCCTGGCACTACAGCAACTCTTGGGCTGGAGAGATGGCTCAGCAGTTAAGAGCACTAACTGCTCTTCCAGAGAGGTCCTGAGTTCAACTCCCAACAACCACATCTGTAATGGAGTCTGAAGTCCTCTTCTGGTGTGTCTGAATACAGCTACAGTGTACTCATATACATAAAGTAAATAATTAAAAAAATAAGTACCTCTTCTTATATTAAGGCTGGATGGGGCAACCCAGTAGGAGGACCAGGGTCCCAGGCAGCAACTGGTTTTGACCACCCTCCAACCTGATAAAAGTTTTTCTTGAATATCTGAGAGTAAACTGCACAGGCGGTTTCTCCTTCAATACTGTAACACGGAGCCTCTAAGAAACAAGTACTCGCCTATAGAACGACACACTTTCACTACCAAGAGAAAAGCCCATGGTGGCCCTCTCCTGTAACCCCAGCACTTGGGAGGTAGAGGTTGGATGCTCAGGGGTTCGAGGTTGGCTTGAGCTATACAAAAGTCAGTCTGGACCCAGAGACATGATTTAGTGGTTAAAGCATTGTACCCTTCTTACAAAAGTCAAGAGTTGGGGGTTGGGGATTTAGCTCAGTGGTAGAGCGCTTGCCTAGGAAGCGCAAGGCCCTGGGTTCAGTCCCCAGCTCCAAAAAAAAAAAAAAGTCAAGAGTTTGCTTTCAGGGCTGGAGAGATGGCTCTGTGGTTAAGAACACTGGCTGCTTCTCCAGAGGATCTGAGTTCACTTCTCAGCACCCATGTGGCAGCTCACAACCGTCTGTAACTCCAGTTCCAGGGGACCCGACACCCTTACGCCTATGCACATGAGTTAAAAATAAAATTATTTAAAAAAAAAAAAAAAGTAGGAGTTTGCTTTTCAGAACCCACATCTGGCGGCTCACGAACTCCAAGCCTGTGTTTGGAGTTGGAGAGAGGATCCCTGGGACTCTTCGACTAGTAAAGGATCTTCTGCCCTCTTCTGGCCTGCATCAGCACCTGCACTCGAGTACCCCCATGCACCAATATACATAATTAAAAAAAAATAAGACCACGTCTCAAAACATGAACAGTAAACATTAAGAAGAGGTCTTGGTGGTGCGTGCCTTTAATCCTAGTACTCTCAAGGCAGAGGCAGGCAACTATGTGAGTTCAAGGGCAGCCTAGTCTCCATACCTAGTTGCTGGACAGCCAGTTAAATGGTGAGACCTTGTCTAAAAACATAAAATAAATAGAAAGTGGGGAAAAAGAACTGATCATTTGACAAATGATCGAGGAATGTTGGAATCAAATAGGTTTGTAAGACCTTGCCTTCAAACAAAAGGGCGAGGGGGTGGCCAGCAGGGTGTGGACAGCATGGATCACTGATAGAGGACTTGGGTATCATGCTGGAAGCCCCAAGTTCCATCCCTAAGTCTTAAAAAGCCCTTATTCTGGACATAGTGTCCCACACATGTACCCCTAGAAATAGCGACACTGAGGCTGGAGGATTCAATTCCAGGCTGATGTTGCCTGTCCCTTTTTTTTTTTTTTTAAGATTTTTTATGGGGCTGGAAAGATGGCTCAGCGGTTAAGCGCACCAACTGCTCTTGCAGAGGTCCTGAGTTCGATTCCCAGCAACCACACGGTGGCTCACAACTATCTGTAATGGGGTCTGGTGTGTCTGAAGACAGCTACAGTGTGCTCATATACATAAAATAAATAAATAAATCTAAAACTATAAAAAGATTTATTATGTATACAGTGTTCCACCTGCATGTACACCTGCAGTTCAGAAGAGGACATCAGATCTCATTACCGAGGGTTGTGAGCCACCATATGATTGCTGGGAATTGAACTCAGGACCTCTGGAAGAGCAGTGTTCTTAACCTTTGAGGCATCTTTCCAACCCATATGCTGTCTTAAATGCAAAATGAAACAAACAAACAAACAACCCTCCAAGAATAGAACAAGGAGCTGGAAAGATTGGTCAGCAGTTAAGATCTCTGGCTGCTCTTACAGAAGTCCTGGCTTTGATTTCCAGAAAACAATGGCGGGTGGGGTTACAGCTATGTGTTACAATAGTTTCAGAGGTATCGAGTACCAGACATGCATGTTGTACACAGACAGACATGCAAAACACCTGCACACAGGAAGTAATACAAATAAATTTCAATTTAAAAAAACATTTTAAAATAAGTTTAAATATTTTTTAAATGATATATTTATTTGTTTTGTGTATATGAGTACAGTTTGGCTGTTTTTAGACACACTGGAAGAAGGCATCGGATCCAATTACAAATGGTTGTGAGCCACCATGTGGTTGCTGGGAATTGAACTCAGGACCTCTGGGAGAGCAGTCAGTGCTCCTAACTGCTGAGCCATCCCTCCAGTCCATGTTTAAACATTGTTTTAATGTAACTCACCTTCCCTTTGTAATAAGCTCAACTTCTACTTCTATAACTGGAGCCACTGGGTGATTGGCAGAGCTCTTGATGTAGACAAGAAACACTTGGAGAAAGGAGCTGGGTATTGGAAGGGGTTCTAGATTTTAACATGTTAAGACACCTGTTAAACTGTGTATGACATGCATGTAATCCCAGGACTGAGAAGATGGAGGCAGGAGGATTAAAAGTCTGCCAACAGCTTCGGCCGAGACAACCCCAATGAGCTTTTGTTCGAGTGTACCAAATGACTCAGTGTTTAAAGTATCCACACCCAGCAAACATCAGGAGATGAGTTTTGATCCCCAGCCACCATGAAAAAGCAGGATATAGCAGAATCTGTTTGTAATCCTAATGCTGGGGATGGGGAGAAGAAGCAGGCAGACCTGGACTCAGGCAGTAACATGGGCGAGCTGAGCATCTGGACTGTACTAACGTCAGGTGTGTGCTTCCATGGAAGCACAGCATACCCAGGTGTGAACGTCTGTGGAACCGCGTGGAGGGTGGTCAAGAGCTGGGCTTTTGGTTCTTTGAGATTTACATTGAGTGAATGTGTTGTGTGAGTGCGTGCGTGTGCATACGTAGTGTGTGTGTGTGTGTGTGTGTGTGTGTGTGTGTGTGTGTGTGTGTGTGTGTGTGTGTGTGTGTAAGTCTGGGTGCTGGCAGAGGCCCCAAGAGGGTGTTGAACCCCTAGAGCTGGAGTCCTAAGTGGTTGTGAATTGCCCATAGTGAGCTCTGGGAACAGAACCCTAGCCCTTGGGAAGAGCGGCAAGTGCCTTACCTGCCAAGCCACCCCTCCAACCCATTTCAGTTTTTTTCAAACAGAATCTCTCTGTTTTAGGGTTTAAATCTTGGCCTGTGCCCAGACAGAAAACACCAAGCCAACATGGTTCCACGTGGAGAGGTTTAGTGAGAGAAGAAGAAGAGGAGGAGAGGAAAGGCCAGCTATAAGCTGGTTAAGATCACTGACTGCTCTTCCAGAGGACCTGAGTTCAAATCCCAGCAACCACATGGTGCTTCACGACCATCTGCAATGGGATCTGATGCCCTCTTGTGGCGTGTCTGAGGACAGCTACAGTGTGTGTACACATAAAATAAACAAACCTAAAAAAAAAAAAGGCCAAAAGGCCAGCCATGGGCACATGGAGGGAAGAGGGGTGAGGAGGGAGCAAGCAGCCCCCTTTATAGTCAGGCACAGCCAGGCAACTGTGGGGCGGAGCATACCTGACTGTTCCCAGGTAGCTGTGGGGGTGGATCTTAGACAGAACACAAACATTCCGTGTAACCCAAACCTTCAATCCTTCTGCCTTCTTCCTGATAGATTATTAATATCACCCTACTTGGCTCTTAAAACAATTTAGGGGGAGGAGGGTTGAGAGGGTTTCTCTGTGTAGCCCAGGCTATCCTAGAACCTGCTTTGTAGACAAGGCTGGCCTCGAACTCACAGAATTTGACCTACCTAGGTCTCTCAAAGCTGGGATTAAAAACATGCATACTATACCAGGCTACGATTTTTCATTTTACCTATTTACCATCCATTTTGAGTACTGCAGATGAAATCTTAGATCTCACAAATGCTAAACATTATAAAATGCTAAACATTATAAAAAAAATCACACCGCCAACCCCTCACTGGGGATCAGGTGACCATACAGCCACATAGATATTCAGCTTCCTGCTGCTCTCTTGTAAACATCATTAACTATCCAGATAACCAGGGACAATATTTCCCAACTCAGAAGCCTTCACTTAAGCCTTTCACAGTCTGTTTGCCATATGAAGCAATAGTCTAAGGTCCCGGTGTTATGGACACCTTGATATCTTCTGTTTCCACACTGTAGACACAGAAGTGAGGCAAGGATCCCAGCTGTCTTAGTGTTTTATGGCCACAGCAACTCTTACAAAGGCAAACATGTAACTGGGGCTGGCTTACAGGGTCTGAGGTTTCCTGCATTATCATCATGGTGGGATGCAGGGCAGTGTGCAGGTAGACATGGTGCTGGAGAGGTAGCCAAGAGTACTACATCTAGATCCACAGGCAGCCGGAAGATACAATAAGCCACTAGGTCTGGCTTGAGCTTCTGAAACCCCAAAGTGTCCCCCCACCCCAGTGACACTCTTCCTTTAACAAGGCCACATCTACTCCAACAAGGCCACATCTCTGGTAATGCCACTCCCTATGAGTCTATGGGAGCCATTTTCATTCAGACCTATATACTGGCCATGTGTGAGTGTAACAGGAAGGTGGAATGGCACAAGTTGGGCAGAATAAGATCTAACTTTTGAGAGGAAGAGCGTCACGGCAAGTGGTAACATGGCTTCAGTCCAATGAAGTGTTTTAACAACATTTTAGCCTCCCCTACCCCCACAGGTATATATAGAGAATTCCCTAGGGTGGGGTTTAACACATGGCACCTTCAATTGGTGGCAAGTAAGGAGCAGGGGAGGGGGCCGGAGCGATGGCTAAGTAGTTAAAAACTTTGCCTGCTGGGGTTGGAGAGACAACTCACAGGTTAAGGGCAGTGACTACTCTTCCGGAGGTCTTGAGTCCAATTCCCAGCAACCACGTAATGGCTATAACCACTATGAGATCTGGCGCCCTCTTCTGGCCTGCAAGCACAAAAACAGAAAACATTGGCTTTTCCAGAGGATCCAGGGTCCAATTCCCAACACTCGTCTGGCAACTCACACCCGTCTGTAACTCCAGTTCCAGGGATCCAACACAGAAATCCATGCACGCAGAACACCGGTCAATGCTTATTAAAAAAAAAAAAGACACACGAGGAAGAAGATAAGCCCTGAGATGCAGGGCTATTATCCCAGCCACTCTTTAAGTTGAAACAAGGGGATTGCCAGTTCAAACCCTACTGGGGCTACAAAATTAATTCAAAATCATCCTGGGTGGTGTTGGGGATTTAGCTCAGTAGTAGAGCGCTTGCCTAGTAAGCGCAAGGCCCTGGGTTTGGTTCTCAGCTCCGAAAAAAAGAAAAAAAATCATCCTGGGCAATTTAGCAAAACTTTGTCTCAAAATAAAAATGAGAAACAAACAAAAAGGCCTGGAAAAGTAGTTGGACAGCAGGGCTCTCCAATAGTCATTGAATGTACTTTTCTATCTAATGTTAATTTTGAAGACTGGTTGGCCAGTAAGTCCAGGGATCCTCCTATGGGGGTCTCCATGGCCAGATTTTTAAAGACATGATCTCATCAGCCAGAGCTACACACAGAAACCCTTTCTCAAAAAACAAAAGCAACAGAATGAAAAGACAAGATTCCACCTATGTAGCCCTGCCCGGTCTGGAAATTTATGTTTGGACCAAGCTGGCCTCAAACCCACACAGGTCGGCTTGGTAATTAAAGGCGTGTGACAGCACACATGGTCTCATAGCTGACTTTGCCGGGTGGGAGGGTGGGGAGGGCAGAGGCAGGAGGATCTCTCTGAGTCCCAGATAGAAAGCTGGGAAGAGAAAGGCAAGGTTTAGCTGGGAGACCTCTTTGTGCAGGTCTCCGTCCGGCCAGCAGAGGGCGCGCGGGATCCCTTTCCCCGAAAGTGACTAGCTATCAATGCCCTTTACTAACACCCTACCCCATCAGAAGGAACTATTTTTTACCCGGTGTCATTAGACACCGGTGACTGGAAGGCCATCTTCTGTCTGCCCTTCGGCTCCCGACAGTGACCCTGCGCATCTCCCAGGCCGACTCTAGACCCTTCCAGGCAAGTCCCGCCTCCTTTGGCGCCATTCTTGGCTTCAGGTCAGACTTTTATTAATCTCAAAATCCGTACAGAAATTCTAAGTTCAAACTCCGGGGCTCAGTGGCCAGGGAGTAAAAGAGGCCCCAAGAATTCGGCAAGCACCAGGACCGCCGCAGAGCTCCTTAGGAGTGTTTAATTAGAGACACAGAGGAATAAACACACGACGCCAGACACACAAAAAGATGTTCACTGAAAGATAACAGGCGAGAAAGATATGGTGGTACACATCTGTTATCCCAGAAGTTGGGAGGCAGAAGCAAAAGAAAGAACTGCAATATTGAGCCCGTCTGAGATGCATATCCAAAACCAGTGTCAGTAAAAAAAATATAAAATAATAATAATAATAATAATAATAATAATAATAATAACAACAACAACAACAACAACAGGCAGAAGGAAACAGGCTCCCAGCAGAGAGACAGATGTGGACGACAACTGGTTAAGCGGATACATTCCCCCCACCCCCCAACCCGGGAGGACGGACTAGAGGCAGAGAGATGGAAAGGTAAGAGGGAAATAGATGCTGCAGACAGACCCGGTGGCTCATGACTGTCACCTAAGCAATCCGAAGGACGAGGAAGAGGATCGCCACAGGTTCGGGGCCAGCTTAAATGAGAGGCCGAGAAGACTGTCTAAATAACAAACAAATAAATAAATAGCCGTGATGCCACACGCCTGCAATCCCAGCATTAGGGAGGTGGAGGCAGGAAGATCATAAATTCAAGGTCATTTTAGCTATACAGAGTTCTAGGCCACTTTGGGCTATATAAGACCCTGTGTCATGAAATCCAAAGCCAAACAAATAAAATAGATGACTACAAGAGACCCACGGAAGAGCGCCCGGGTGGCAGTGGAGAAGGGCAAATGTGGGAACAGCAGAGGGCGCCCCGCGCCCCGCGGGGTAACACCGCCCCCTCCCCCGCGCCCTGGCCGGACTTTCCATGCTATTTTTACGCGCGGACACCGGACACCCGGCTGGGGTGGCTGCGGCGTCGGGGCCACACGTCCGTTCACCGGTCGCCCGGGCTGTGCGCGCCATGGAGCCACGGTGCCCGCCGCCCTGCGGCTGCTGCGAGCGGCTGGTGCTCAACGTGGCCGGGTTGCGCTTCGAGACCCGCGCGCGCACGCTCGGCCGCTTCCCGGACACGCTGCTGGGGGACCCGGTGCGCCGCAGCCGCTTCTACGACGGCGCGCGCCGCGAGTATTTCTTCGACCGACACCGGCCCAGCTTCGATGCGGTGCTCTACTACTACCAGTCAGGCGGCCGGCTGAGACGGCCGGCGCACGTGCCCCTCGACGTCTTCCTGGAGGAGGTGTCCTTCTACGGGCTGGGTGCGGCGGCGCTGGCGCGGCTGCGAGAGGATGAGGGCTGCGCCGTGCCGCCCGAGCGGCCGCTGCCCCGCCGCGCCTTCGCGCGCCAGCTCTGGCTGCTCTTCGAATTCCCCGAGAGCTCGCAGGCTGCGCGCGTGCTCGCCGTGGTCTCCGTGCTCGTCATCCTGGTCTCCATCGTGGTCTTTTGCCTGGAGACGCTGCCAGACTTCCGCGACGACCGCGATGACCCGGGGCTCGCGCCGGTAGCGGCTGCTACTGGCCCGGTGAGGGGCGGGGATTTGGGGAGGGCCAGGGCGGGGCCTTGGAAGACCTGGCCAGTCAGAAGGTGCGGCAAGGGGCAGGAGGATAGAAGCTCTAAAAAAATCAAAGATGTAAGCAGGGTATGGTGCTTCCTACATGAATCCCAGCAAGGAGATCCAGACAGGACGGGTTGAAGGCCAGTCTGGGTTATTGTGTGAGAGAGTCTGCCTCAGCCAGTGACTGAGGATTTGCCTCAGAGGCAGACAACCTGCCTAGAACTCCCCAGCGAGGGACTGGTGCCTGGCTCAGTGGTAGAGCATTTGCATTGAATCACAAAGTGACTTAGGGGTTATGTGGCTCAGTGGTAGAACTCTTACCTACCACTCTACAGTGAGGGGCCTGGAGAGATGGCTAAGCGATAAAGAGACTGTTCTTCAAGCGGACCTAGGTTCAATTCCCAGCACCCACATTATGGCTCACAACCATCTGCATGTAACTCCAGTTCTAGAGTGTCCGATGCCCTCTTCTGGCCGCCTTTGAACACAAGGCACATATATATATATATATATATATATATATATATATATATATATATATATATATATATATATCTGTAGACAAAGCATCCATTTACATAAAATAAATAATTTTTAAAAAAGAAGAATCCCCCAGTGAGGCATGTGGCTCCTGCCTAAAATCCCTCAGTGAGGGGGCTTGGGACGTGGATCAATGGAGAGCAACTTGCCAAGCATGTGCAAGGCCCTGGATTCCGTCCCTAGCCCTGCAAAATGAACGTGTGAGGCCAAAGACACGGACAGACCGCAGTGTCTGTGCATCTGGCAGAGAAATTGGAAAGATAGATGGTCAGGTGGGGATGACTGCCAGGAAACCGGAGCATGGAGGTTGGAGTTTAGGACAGGGAGCTGAGGTGGTAGGAATTTGCACCGAATCGAGCCAGAACATGGAGCTGGGGGCCATGCAGCAAGCATTTTAACCATTCTGAACCATGATCTACTGTCTGGTCTAGGCTGAAGGCAACAGGAAAGAGGAGGCATGAAGAAGGCAGAAGCAGACCAGGACCCTGCCCTTGGAGATCAGCACTGGGCAGGCAGGGCAAGATCCTGGAATGAAAAGGAATCTCCCCAACCAACCATAAGATCAGGGGTTCCTGGCAGCAAAAGAGTGGGACTGTGTTTTGGTTACATCTTTTTTTTTTTTTTTTAAATTATACACAGGTGAAAAGATAAACAGGTCTAACTACGTAGCCCACGGTGGCTCGGAATTTGCTATGTAGACTGCTATATAGACCAAGATTAGTAGACTTAAACTCACAGAGATCCAACTGTTCTGAGTGCTGGGGTTGAAGGTGTCTACCACAACAATTGACCATGTTTTAATCTTTGATATGCTGTGGTACAACCCAAGTCTGCAGACCCTCACTGGGGGAGGCTAGGCAGGAGTGCTACCATTGAACCACACCACCACCCCCTCTCTGGGGAGTCTAGTGAGGAACTGCTATCACTGAGTCATACCCTGAGCCCCTTCTCTGGGACATTCAGAACAGGGCTCCACCATCCAGCCACGCCACAAACCGGAGGGCTTCTAAGCAGGATTTGTGCCAGTGAACTCCACCTCCAACCTTCATTTTACTTTGTATTTTGAGATGGTCTCATTAGCTGTCCAGATCTGCCTTGAAATTACCTGTCCTCCCTCAGGCTCCTGAGTGTGGAACGACAGGCTTGTGTCACTAGGCCCAGGAGACACCACCTTTTCTGCCCTTAGGTCTGAAGATCATTCAGCTACCCTAAGGCAGTCAGTCGCTCGATGGGGTCTTGAGTTGTGTAGGACAGTGTAGTCACCCCTCAGGAACACTTTCAGGTACTGTTACTTTCACATTGAAACAGTGACTAGAGGTGTTGACCCAGCTCTCTGACTCCTTTCTGTCCCCTCCACAGTTCCTCGCTCGGCTAAATGGCTCCAGTCCCATGCCAGGAGCTCCTCCCCGACAGCCCTTCAACGATCCATTCTTTGTGGTGGAGACCCTGTGTATCTGCTGGTTCTCCTTTGAGCTGCTGGTGCGTCTGGCGGCTTGTCCAAGCAAAGCTGTGTTTTTCAAGAATGTGATGAACCTTATTGACTTCGTGGCCATCCTGCCTTACTTTGTGGCCCTGGGCACAGAGTTAGCCCGTCAACGGGGCGTGGGCCAGCCAGCTATGTCCCTGGCCATCCTAAGGGTCATCCGATTGGTGCGTGTTTTCCGCATCTTCAAGCTATCCAGGCATTCGAAGGGCCTGCAGATCTTGGGGCAGACACTGCGGGCTTCCATGCGAGAGCTAGGTCTCCTCATCTTCTTCCTCTTCATCGGCGTGGTCCTCTTTTCCAGCGCAGTCTACTTTGCTGAAGTGGACCGGGCAGACACCCATTTCACCAGCATCCCAGAGTCCTTTTGGTGGGCAGTGGTCACCATGACCACGGTCGGCTACGGGGACATGGCACCTGTCACTGTGGGTGGCAAGATCGTGGGCTCTCTGTGTGCCATTGCAGGCGTGCTCACCATCTCTCTGCCGGTGCCTGTCATCGTCTCCAACTTCAGCTACTTTTACCACCGGGAGACAGAGGGCGAAGAGGCAGGGATGTTCAGCCATGTGGACACACAGCCCTGCGGTACACTGGAGGGCAAGGCCAATGGGGGTCTGGTGGACTCTGAGGTGCCTGAACTCCTTCCACCACTCTGGGCCCCTTCTGGGAAACACATGGTGACCGAGGTGTGAGGGACAGCTGGGGTCTCCAGGAAGCAGTGGGGTGGGAGGGAGGAGGGAAGGCAGGGTCAGGTGCTGGGTTAAGGACTAAGGTGGTGACGAGAGGGCACAGAATCTGAATTTGAAGGCATGTCACATGGTAGCTTCTAGGGGGACCTTATGTGACACCGTGGCCAGGACTTGAATTTCGTCCAGGCCTTCCCCATTGGTTGTGCAATGTTGCAGAGCTGTCCAGATCTCCAGGGACTTGGTCATATATTGTGAGTTTTCTAGGTGTATATGGGGTCCCACTGGGGGCAAGTGTGGCCTCATTCAAGTGGATGCTAAGTAGTTATAGAGCTTTGAGTCCTCTGGGGCCAAGTTGGCCCTGCAGGTCTCTATCACACTGTCAAGAGGGAGCATACGGCTCCACGGCCACACACACGGAGGTTATGTGGAAATACGCAGCAGATTGTATGGACTCACGTTTCTCCTAGGACTCAAGTTATTTAAGATTCTGCGAGCTCTGGAGTCTTGAAGGCAGAGCGTGATCACTCTGGGTCCTGATGGAAAGGGTTAGGGTATAAAGGAGAGAAAGAAGCAGAGAGAGCAGCAGAGACTCGGAGAAAGGGACAGAGACACCCCCCCCCAAACTATAGTTCTCTGTATTGTGCAGGGCTATAGGGCTGGAACCCGTTCAGGGCCATGCAGAGCTGAGATGTGTGACTGACCACATGAGTCTCCTAACAGTTGAGTCTGATGACTTCTTTGGTCTTGTGTGACCATGCTGACTCATGTCACCCTGAGTCCTGCGGAAATATTGGTTGCATTTGACTGTATGTGAGGGCCATAGGGACATGGGGCCATTTTAAGTAGTAGCATCAGGATCCAAGGGTCACAGCACAGATAAAGCTAACTGCATGGGAGCAAGCATGGGCATGCGGATGTGTGTGGCCCACTGAACAGCTTGCTCAGGGATATGCACTGTAGAGCTGGTAGTTTCTGTCTCCTTGAGTCCCCCTGCCCCAATCACCTGGAAAGACTGGGGACTAGTAGTCTGCTTACCTCACTCATATGGGACCCATTTCTATGTTGTCCCATGCTGTAGTACAGAGATTCAGAGACTGGAGCCCCAAGGAAAGAAAACGCAGTAGGGGAAGAGTAGGTATTTGGAAAAGATGTGGCAGGAGACAGAGATCTAGAAGGAGAGAGAATGATGGAGAGAAGGAAGAGGAGAGGGGGAGGGAAGGGAAGGGAAGAAAGGACGGAGGGAGGGAGGGAGAGACAGAGAGGGGGAAGAAATCAATCATGAGAGATGGACACCCAGCGACAGACATCAGACATGCAGAAGAGGGAGGGATGCATGAGAGGTGGGTGTTTCAAGAGAAACTTGGAGCCCAAGGGTCACCCTCTCTGTTCTCTGAGTCATAACAGACTCTAAGCCATGGTGTCAGCATCCCTTCCAGCCAAGGAAGGTCACCATAATCCTGGAGGTGCCCTGTGTTTCCTAGGACAGAAACCCAAGGCTGTAAAGTGCTGTGGCTTCCCCCAAGGTTACCCAGCACGTCATAGGGCCAGGGCTGGTGGCAGGTGGCCTACCTGTGACACCCCCACAACTTCTGGTATTCAGGTATTGCCCAAGGCCACTGGTCCTGTGTCTGTTTTGTTTTAACCCTTTGAAACAGGGTCCCTCTATGTAGCCCTGGCTGTCCTGGAACTCACTATGTAGACCAGGCTGGCCTTGAATTCACAGAGCTCCTCCTGTCTCTGCCTCCCAAGTGATAAGATTAAAGCTATGGGAAGGTCACCATGTCTGGCAAGACCCTGCCTCTTCTAGGAGGAAGCTGATATTGGAGGGAACAGAATTACCCTAAGCTCCAGGGAAACGTTTTTGGAGTCTCCTGGGACTGAGACACATTCTGGGGAGCAGGAGAGGTCACAATCACTAACAAGAGTTCAAGGTATTTGACTGGCATTAACTTATTAAAACCTGTTCACCGGTGCCTAGTGTTGAGTTATTTTTTATAACGATGTCACCTGCTGTAGTCATATGAACTCTTGCTTAAGACCTGAGGGTGAGGCATCTTAGAGGGGCTGTCAGGAGGATTTGGCTCCTCTGAGCCATCTGAGCCATGAGCCATCAGGGAAAGGATGTGGGGAGCCATCTTCACCACCCATATTACCATATGAGAGAGAGGAAGGAGGGACAGTGGCAAGGGTGTGATGTAAAGGACATGACAGAATCTCAAGGTGGGCACGGCACTCCAACAGACCCACTGTCTGTCGCAGAAATGGAGATGGATCTGCACACAGGGACCAAAGACAGATGTAGGACACGGACACCATCACAGAATACAGGGAAGAGGTGCTGGGGGCAGAGGGGGAAGCAGGCCCTGGAGAGAAAACAGATGCCAGGCAGAAGGGAAAACAGCTCAGAGAACAGGAGAGGGAAGGGAGGGGAGGAGAGAAGGAGAGGGAGGGAGCGGGACAGGAGACGGAGGAAGGGAGGGAGGGGGAGAGTCAGAGAGAGAAACAGAGACAGAGAAACAGACAGACAGACCGACAGACAGAGGGAGAGAGAGAATCAAGACAAGAGACAGACTTTCTCCCTCTTTATAGCCTTCTCCCTTGATGCCCAGAGACTGGAGTTGGAGTCCCTTGGGAGGGATGGGCAGTGTCAGGAAAGAATGAAAGGTCAGAGAGGTGACCCAAATGGACACCCAGACTAGGAAGTGTCCCATCCCACTGCCAGTAAACAACTGGAGTGGGGTCTGAGTCACCCTGGCTGGGATGGCACCTTGAGGGGAACACCCTAATCCGGGGACACCCTTCCTGCCACTTTGCCATGCTATATTTAGGTTGGGGGGATGGGTGCTGGGTGACCCCCCCAAAGGCGAGTGTCAGCTTTCCTCCTAAATATAGCTCGGGGGTAGGGGAACTGGAGTCCTAGAGTGGGGGCATGGCAGAGGAAAGGGCCCTGCCACCCTGGGGCCCTTCTGCTGCAGGGACCCTCTGCTTGAGGTCTCTTCAGCATCCCGCCTTTCGTTCTGAGGTCCACCCCTTGGGGTGTTTTCCTCCTCCTAGGGCACTGTCTCTCTGGCTGGGTTTTTGTCCCCCTCTGTCTTCCTTGTGGTCACAGCTGGCTGTTTCGCTAGGGGGTCACAGTTCTGAAAACCCATCATGGTCTCCTCGCTCTAATTACCTTTAAGTTTTCTTATCCACCCCAAGACTTCCTGGTCCCCGGCCAAGAAATTCCAGGATAGAAGACTATGTGGGGGAGCCCGGACAGTCACTGTCTCCAAGCATTGAGCCTTATCACTGCACAAGCCCAGCTGGCTAATGTCTGGCTGGGAGACCCAGAAGGGGAGACAGGAGCGGAGGGTGGGAACCTGCACTAGACACCATAGCAACTCCAGGCCTGAATCCAGGTCTGAAGGGAAGGGTTGGGGTTCTGAACACTGAGTCCAAGGGAGGAGGACTGGGGTCTGGACCCCTGTGTCTGAAGGAGGGCTGAAGCCTGGACCTTCGGGTCTAACGGAGGAGGGTTTGGGTGTGAACCCCAGTGTCTGATGGAGGAGGGTTACAGCCTAGACTTCTAGAACTGAAGTGGCCGAGGCCGGGCTTCCGAGGTGCCGGCCCGCGCGTGCTAGGCGGGATCCGCCGCCCCTCCTCCGCCGTCGGGCGCCGCCCCGCCTCCTCCCAGACCCAGGCCCTCCCAAGCGCAAACGGCGAGCAGCCGGCGAGCAGCGGGCGTCCGAGCTGCTAGCGAGCCGGAGGAGGAGCCGCAGCGGCGCCAGGGGCAGCGGGGGAGCAGAGAAGGGCGCCCCAGGTAAGAGCTCCGCGCCTCCTCTGGCAGATTCCACGGTCCGGGTCGCCCGGCCCCCGGGTAGGGAGGGACGGGGGCGGGGCCGACGGGGGCGGGGTTTGGCGAAGGAAACTGAGGCAGGACGGAAGTCTCCCAGAGTTGGAGCGGGTCCCCCTCCAACCGACTCAAGAGCAGGGACCCCCAGCCCAATTTTCTTGGATGTGAAAGCAGGGAATCTCCATTTATGAGTATCTTGGAGGAGGGGCCGCAACCCTAGAACCTGTGGGTCTGAGGGAGGAGGCGTCTGAAGTCCAAGAAACTTAGTCTGCAGGAGGAGGCATCTGGGGAACCAGGTCACCCTCGCTGAGGGAGGATGGTTCAGGGGCCTTGGGCCCCTGGGTCTGAGGAAGGAGACAGCTGTGGACCTGGACACAGTCTGACGGAGGAGGCAGCGGGCACCCTCACTCCCTGTAGTGGTGTGGTAAACCTCTGCCCCTGATCACACTCAACACTTCCCATTCCCCCACCTCGGAGCCTGGCCAGCCAGACACTCCAGGTATGCGCAGTCGGAGTCTTGGGCGGGCCCTGGCCTGTCCTGCGAGGAGCGAACATTCCAGGAAGCAGCCTCAGGGACCCAGAGCGTGGGTCGGCGGGGACCCGGGTGTCCAGGCCAGCTCCACCCCTGCCGCGTTTAGTAGAGGAACGGGAGGAGGGGATGTAATCTCTTCCAGTTGCCTCACCTGCCCCTCCTCTCTGCCCCCATCTGCTTCCCATCCCTCCAAAGCTGTCACCTGCACGGGGGTGGGGGGGGGTGGGCGTCCTCTGGAGGTGGGCGGAGCCTCTACTCCAGGGTACCCTAGGCTTTCAAAGACTCTGGAAAGATATCTTTTTATGGAGCGGTTGCGCCCTTCCCCCAACCGCCTATGTAACTGGTTTCCTTCCTCCCACAGGTGGTTGCCCCCTCCCTCTCCTGAGATGTCAGGGAGGAGACTACCTGTATCCTACACAGGGGCCCCACACAGCCTGGGGGCCCCCAGCCCCAGAGTGAGGAGGTGGAGGTGCTGTTGACAGGTCTGGTATTCATTCACCTGCTGCTTTCCAGTCCTGGCCCAGCTTCTAGAATGTTCTAGTCTCTCCATCTCCCTCCCAGCATCTCCCAGCAGCCGAGTCAGTCTCATACTCAGGGAAATTAAAGCCTTGAAAACCGCAGGATTCAAGGGCTCCTCCAGGTTATAGGACCATGAAGGCCAAGTGGCATTGCACAGAGTTCAAATCTGACCCATGCCACTTCCCCCGGCTGCGTGACCCGGTGGAAAGCATTTCTCCTTGTGTTTGACTGTACTGCCTTAGCTGATGTGGAACTCATGTAAACGGGACAGGCTTCAAACTTGTGGCCACCTTCTGCCTGTGCCTCCTGGTTGCTAAGGTTACAGGTGTGCATCACCACACCCAATTTTGTCTATTTATTTACATTAACTGAATACTTATCATTAACCTAAAAGCTAAGCATTCCACCAGTTCTAGAGCATAAGGTACCCCTAAGGTCCTCCCATAGTCTACCAAGCTGACGTCTGCCCACGGGTGGGGCAGGAGGAGGGGTCCCTGACTTCTGTCACTCGTGTTGTCCTTCTCTAACAACAACCTCTTTCTCCATCTTCAGGTGTGCAAAGCCATGCTCCCTCGCCACTCCTGCTCTCTCCTCCTTTTCCTTCTCCTCCTCCCCAGCGTCCCCATGGAGCCCCAACCCCCCTCCTCCACCCTGCCCCCTTTTCTGGCTCCTGAGTGGGATCTCTTGTCTCCCCGAGTGGCCCTGTCAAGGGGCGCCCCTGCCGGGCCCCCTCTCCTCTTCCTGCTGGAGACCGGGGCCTATGGGGAGCCGGCAGGGGCCCCATCCAACCGCAGCCGGCGCGGGGTGAGTGAGACGGCACCAGCAAGCCGCCGGGGTGAGCTGGCAGTGTGCGATGCAGTGAGTGGCTGGGTGACCGACCGGCGGACAGCTGTGGACTTGCGTGGGCGCGAGGTGGAGGTGCTGGGCGAGGTGCCTGCGGCAGGTGGCAGTCCCCTGCGTCAGTACTTCTTCGAGACGCGCTGCAAGGCCGAAAGCGCTGGGGAAGGTGGCCCAGGTGTGGGCGGAGGGGGCTGTCGCGGCGTGGATCGGAGGCACTGGCTCTCAGAATGCAAGGCTAAACAGTCCTATGTGCGGGCGTTGACTGCAGACTCTCAGGGCCGCGTGGGCTGGCGCTGGATTCGGATCGACACAGCTTGCGTCTGCACGCTCCTCAGCCGAACAGGCCGTGCCTGACGTCCAGGCTTGGGAACCGCTCAGGTTGAGGAGGAAAAAAAAAAAAAAAGCTGGATGCTGAAAGGACCACAGGGGTGGCCCGACTGCTCTACCGTGCCTTCTGACTGGGAACTGAAATAACCACAGAATCAAATCTCTCTCATTTTGAGAGCTCAGTCTGTGTGGAATGTATGATGAAACCAAATGGGGTTTCAACTGATGAATAGGAGTTCTCCCGGAGGAACTTGACATTAATAATAATAGCCAATGTTTACTATCTACTGTGTATCAGACCTAATGTGTGACTCTGCTAACTATTTTAACATCAGAGGATCCTGGCTTACCCTGACAAGAGAGACGAGGAAAGACTACGTGAAAAATCAATGTATGAGCTGGGGCTAGGCCTCGATCAGTAGGCTGTTTCTGGTTGCCTAGCATGCACACAGTCCTGGACTCTATCCTGAGCACCGTATCATAAACCATGCACGGTGGTACTCATTTGCAGTGCCAGTTCTTGGGAGGAAAAGACAGGTGGATGAGGAGTTTGTGGCCATCCTCAGCTATATAGGGAGTTTGAAGCCAGTCTTGTCTATATGAGGGTCTATCTTAATAAACTAAAAAGACCTGGGACTGGGTGTTATGACATGTACCTGTAGTCCTAATACTTGAGAGGCTGCAGACTGAAGAGTGCCTGGAAGTCCAGGGCAGCTTGGGTTACATACTTTTAAACTGACCTGTCTGGGGCAAGGGCAAATGGGTCATATGGGAAAACAAAAGAAGCGACTAGCCCCGAAACAGTGAGGATGTGACCAGGGAAAGGCAGTGAATTCTCCAGGAGCCTAGGTTTACTGGGGAAGTCTGACCTGACCAAGGTGTGCAAGCGTTCTGTGGAATACATCCATCCATCCTGCCCTAAGTAGTGAGCCCAACCCCATGGGGAGTGCAAGCACAGACGCCTCACATCTGGAACGGCCCTTTGTCTTTTTGTTCAGCTCTGATGTGGAGACAGTCTCCTCATGCAGCTCAGTGGAGGGCAGACCTTGAACTCCCCCCACCCCACCCAAGACAGGGTTCTCTGTGTAGCCCTGGCTGTCCTGAAACTCGCTCTGTAGACCGGGTTGGCTTCAAACTCAAAGAGCTGCCTGTCTTTTTCTCCCTAACGCTGCCGTTAAAGGCTTTTATCACCACTGTGTGGCTCGGCTTTGAATTTATCTTCTGCTTCTGCCTCCCAAGTGCTTTCATTAAAATGTATGTGGTGCTGGGGATGCGATTGATCCAGGACTTCCTGCGTGCTAGGCAAGCCCTCCATCATCTGACCCCCCTCCCCCCTTTAATGCTGTGGAACACATCCTCATGAAACTCAGGCTGGCCTAAAACTGGAATGTTACTGAGGATGACCTTAATTTTTTTTCTCTTTTTAGAAAATGTCTTTAAGTTTATGTGTATTGAGTGTTTTGCCTGCATGTATGGATATCTGCACGCATGGGTGTCTGCAGCAACCACAAAAATATTGAATCCCTTTGGGATTAAACTTAGAGATGGTGGTGAGGCACCAAGTAGGTACTGGGAACTGAGGCTGGGATTGGCTGGTCCGTATTCTCCAGATGGACCTTAATGTCTTGGGCGCCAGGATCACAGTTGTGTGCAATCACACCTGGGAGACAGGGTCTCCCTATAGGGATCAGGCTGGACTCATCATTTTCACCAGCGTCAGCCTCCTTAGTGTCGGGAGAAACAGGCCTATGCCATCACAGGAGGGTGTATAAACAGTCTTTGAAGGCCAGCTTCTCCCACCCTGCGTGAGCCTGGACCACTTGCCAGACAGAATATACCCCTGATGCTCTGAGGGTGGCCCTATTCCCACCCCCTAACCACCTCCCACTCTGACTTCCCATCTTTTCTGTGAGTGAGGAGCCCATGCCCCCCTTTTTTTCTAAGTGTTTCCTGGTGTATTTCTTCCCTCCGTCTCCCCAACCCCCCATACCCAGGTGGAAGGTTTCAACCAAATGAAAGGCAGGCAGGACTGGGGACGCTCAGCCTTCATGGAGAAGAGCTGTCTGGAAATTGTTACCCCGAGGTGGGCAGGCCTGGCAACCCAGGAGCCAGGGGCCCTATGGGAAAGGGGCGTTTAGTTCCTCTCCGGAGTCAGCCTGTCTGTGTCTGCTGTGTCCCCTCCCCTGACCTCGTTTCCTTTCTCCTCCTCTGTTGGGAGTCTCCACCCTTCCCTGCGTATCTGTGTTTCCTTTGGGGTCTTTGATCCTCCTCTCTAAAAGTTCTGGTTGGGGTTCCCCTAACCCTCCACACGCCATTGGCTGGGTTCAGAGTGGGCAGGTTCTGTTACCAGGGGCAACGGCCACAACAAGCGGGGGGGGGGGTGTTTCTTGGCTTCCCAGAGAGGGTGAGGACCATGGCAGGTCGGACCCTAGCTCTGCGATATGGGCCCCCTTGGTCCCCCGTTTCTGAAACTGAGGTGCTTGGAGCCTGGCCCAACTGGCATCTCACCAGCAGCGGGGTCGCCCACCACAGGATCCCACAGGCGTCCTTTCCTCCGCCTGCTCTACAGGTGAGAGGGTGGAGGGTGAGACCTAGGGAAAGGGGGCAGTTTACAAACTTGTGTGCTAGGAGGAAAGAGGTCTAGGGTTAGGTTCTTGTCTGAAGGTGGAGGGGTCTGGGAGCCTGATACCAGGAGTTGGAGGAAGGAAGGGGCTGGTTTTTTGGGTCTTTTGGCTAATCTATGCCTTCTCCTCAGTGTACGGTCAAGGAGCCCCTGCCTGCGGCCTTGAAACAGGACCCACACATCTGGGCTTTCGACGAAGTCATCAGCAGATGGGAAACCACCTCAGGCTCAGCACACACACCGAAGTGGGGCAGTGGCCCCTGTGCTCAGCCCAAGGCACCAGAACATGAGGACCCCAGGCGGACACTAGGCATCAAGTCTTTGGCAGAAAAGGTAGAGTTCTGGGATCCAGCAGTCTGGGGGTGAGAGAGTTGGACTCTGGAGTCCCTGTTCCCTCACCTTGAATCTTTGGACTCCTTTCTTGTAGCTAAGGAGACATGAAGGCCTGGGTGTCCCTCTGACCACAAAATACCAGATCAGTGAGACGAAAGCACAGTACAAGGACTGGCCAGATCTGGATCAGAGTGACCCCCTCTTGGCAGAGCCCCTATCCCTGGAGCTCGCTGACCACCATCGAGGGGGACCTTCTCAGGTAGCATGGTCTACATAGGCACTGCAGGAAGGAGCCTAGGCTTTCCAGAGGGTTAGGGACAAGACTGAGCCTCTGGGCTGAAGGAAGCTTGCATTCTACGGGGTAGCTAGAAGATATTGGATTGGGGGTCAGGGTACTGAGTCTTGAACTGTGGGGACTGGAGAGCTGGAAGGTTCGGAAGTTGCTTCTGTGGACTGCTGGTGCAATGAGCTAAATTAGGTAGTTGCTCCCCAGAGCTGACTAGGATACTGAGGCAAGTCTGGGTTAGCAGATAAAATTAGGTTTACCTGGCAAGAAGCAATCAGGTGCAATTGTCATTCAAGGTGTACTTAATGTCCAGTGTCAGGGTAACTTGCTTTGACTAGGCGGGAAACTAGAAAGGGTGTGACTGCAGCAGGATTTTGGGTTCTTGGCCACTGTTTGGATAGGGTGCAGGGTTTTCTTTTATATTCCTCAGGCCCTAATCCCCTGGACGAGGAACCCCAAGTTGGCTGGCCAACCCTTCACAGTGAACAAGATGGGTGTCCTCGATCGTCTCCAACCTTACATGACCACTTCTGCACGGGATTTCTCAAGGTGAGTCTGCGCCCAGCAGGTGCTGGTGAGCAACCCTGTCTCCTTGGCAGTTCCAACTGTGTATGCAGAAACTACAGTACTGACCCAAGCTGAACTCTTCAGCTCCTCAGAGCCTCTTCCAAGGCAGCAAGAAACAATTTCTAGGCCCTTGAGTCCCCTGGAATCTGAGCTCTGCTGTTCTTGGACCTACTCACCTGCTGCCCCGCCCACAGGAAGTTGTCTGGATATCCCTACCAGAAATCGGAGATTTGCCAGAGCTGGCCCAAGAAGGCATCTCGCCGTGAGCTGAAAAGTTTACCCAGCGTACGCGCAGCCCGCGCAGGCCCATCACAACCGATCGTGCCAAACTTGGGAGCCCTGCCTCTGACCCGGGAGTCCTACAGACCCCCGATACACCCGTTCTGTGGGATGGACCGCATTTGGCTAGTAGACGCACCCTGGGGAGGCCTCCACCGGAATCCAGTGCCAGGCATCTACAGTGTACCGAAGGCCTACCGCACTGAGAATTCCCGCTATGGGAGTGCCAGGAGGGAGCTGGTGTGAGCCTGTGAAGCCCACCCACAACGCAAACTCCAACATTAGACTTGTGGGTAGGCCAACCCAGACACACCCCTTCCTCGCAGAGGTTCCTCCAGGCGGAGTTTACTGATCAAGAAGTTTTATAGCTGAAACCACACCCATTTTTTGGACCCAATCCAGGCATCCTGATTAGGGGGCTGGGCGAGGGGCGGCGCCCCACCTCTGGTTGTATTTAAAGCAAATTTGGAGGCTCACTTGTCAGAACCGAACACCAAAGCTGTGCCCTCCTATTCAGTTGTACTCAATCATTGGAGTGGGTTTGACTGAAGTTCATTCCAGCATCCTAAGGCCAGCTAGCAGCCTGCAGAGTTCTCCCCTTTACCTGTTCCCTGTGTTCCCAATGTCAGTTAAGCTCAGGCACCTGGGCTGAGTGTGAGGCCAATTCACTGAGACACTGGAGCTGGTCCCTGGCTTCTCTGACCTTGTCTGTCTCGCCCCCAAAGAGATTAGTGTCTAGGTTACCCAAGCCTGTAGCCTCTGCTTAGTGGCCTTGCCACCCCCACAACCCGCAGGTATAAAGCCAGGTGCCCAAGGTAGGGAAGGTATCAAGAATGGAGAGGCTCCAGGTAAGATGGTAGGGCCCAGGGTACCTCCCGATTCTAGCAGACCCCATAGATGGACAGCCTTGTGACCTAGGGGTTGGAGGATGGAGAGGAAGGGGGCTCCTAGCTGGTGGACTTCAAGTAAGAGAAATAGATTTGATGGCGGGTGATGGGTCTTGATGGACAGTTTCTCTATTATACTGAGCGGCTCCAGAACCTGGAATGCAAAAGCCAGGTCAGGGATAGAATGAGACACTGGCTATGTCCCAGGGGCTGCTGCTGTGGCTGCTGCTGAGCCCAAGTGTGGTGTGGGCCTCCAGGGGCCCCCTTCGGCCACTGTGCCGGCCTGTCAACGCAACCCTGGCTGCAGAGAATGAGTTCTGCCCAGTCTGCATCACCTTCACCACCAGCATCTGTGCCGGCTACTGTCCTAGCATGGTGAGCTGACCAAATGGGCATGGACATCACTTCCGCTCTACAGTGCTGCTAGGCTCGCTACAGTGCTGCTAGGCTAGCTACAGGTGGGGGCAGTGGGGTACAGGGAGATGTCACCTGGGCAGGGATCACAGCTACTGTGGGGGCAGGACCAGGTGGGCATTCTGCCTAGAACGGCTGCGGGGGGTGGGGTGGGGGAGCAGCACAGGGAAGGGACACTCAGATGAGGACTTTCTCTACCCTGCACTCAGGTTCGAGTACTGCCAGCTGCCTTGCCTCCCGTGCCTCAGCCAGTGTGCACCTACCGTGAGCTGCGCTTCGCCTCTGTCCGCCTCCCTGGCTGCCCACCTGGTGTAGACCCCATAGTCTCCTTTCCTGTGGCCCTCAGCTGCCGCTGTGGGCCCTGCCGTCTCAGTAGCTCTGACTGTGGGGGTCCCAGGACTCAACCAATGACCTGTGACCTCTCCCACCTCTCCGGCCTTCTCCTCTTCTGATGCCCACCCACTAACTCCCCACTCTTCTGGAGCCAGCAGGTGTTCTAACCATCCCTCCCAATAAAGGCTTTACAACTGCACTCCGATGTCCTTTTGTGTGATCTGAGGATACAGCAGAACTCCAGTTTTCAATAATTTTATACAAAGTCACAGTGTTAGAACTTGTAGAAAACAGGCTGGGAAGGGTTGGGGTGCAGTGTCAGCTCAGGAGGTGTCCATTGTTTCACCTTCTGCAGAGAGGGGAAGCCAAATGTGAGGGAGCTCCTGGGTGCTCCCATGCAGCCCCTCCCGCAGTGGGTGATACTCACTGAGCTCATTGAAGAGGAAGGCGTCCTGGTATTCCTTCATGTACTGTGTGGAGCGGGATTCATCCAGGAAGAGGGAGTATACACGCTTGATGTCATCCACCTGCACCTCTGTGCCCTGAGAGCAGGTGGGGCTCAGCTTATGTCAGCACGGGGCCACCCCCACCACTAAGTTTTTTTCTCTAAAATGCCCGGGCACCGGCTGTGGTTCTTAGTCCCCACTAAATATCCACGTACCATGGCTCAAGGGCTACCCCAGGGCCACCCCTCAGTCCTCCAGGCTAACTGGCTGGCTGACCTTTCGTTTCCGGCACACCAGGCTGGCCGCTGTGATGAGCTGGATGGCGTAGCGCAGGGAGGTCTCGAGCCCAATGCGGGTCAGCACTGTGTAGGCGTCCTCACTCATCTCCACATCTTCCTCCTCACAGCTGTGGGAAGGCAGGCCAAAACAACAGGCATATCACTCACCCATCCCATAATACGCATGGATACTGGGGTCTCAGAACCACGGATAATGAGGCTAAAAGAGCCAAGGGCACAGGAGGGCCTCCCACCCCATCTTTCCCGACTCAGTGTGGGGCAGATGCCACACCGGATACGCAGGATCTGTTTGGTGTCCTTCTCACTGTAGGGCGATGTTGACACAATGAGCAGCCGGTCTAGCAGGTCAATGGGGATGCCGTGGGGACTTTGGTAGCTGGTGCCTCGGATCCTGGGGGTCAGGAAAAACTGTTAATGGATGCTTTTCAAAAACATACGTGCCACCATAGCCCACTTGGGAACTCAGTAACTGTGAGCACTGGTTCTCATCCCCAGTAACACACTTCTCGGCAGCTGTGCACGCTAGCAGCTGTCCTGTGCCCTGCTGCCCTGGCAAACCCAGTTCCTAGTGGGCAAGGGGACCCATGGCAGTTTGTTCCAGGCGTGGGAGCTTAGCCATCGATATGAGTATTGTTCTCCAGGGGCTGGCTCAGGACAGCTGCCAGATCTAACCTACCACTCATGGACTTTCAGGGACTGGGGAATTGCAGTGAACATCAACTAGCAAAGGGGACCTTAGGGCTGCCTCCCCTCCCCCCTGCTACCTTCACATTTATGGCCTTGGGCAAGCTGCTCAGCTTTGCTGACCTACTCTGTGAAGTGGGAGTAGTGGGGAGAATGAAGTGCAGGCAAGGTAGCCAGGTCCCAGCCTCTTAGGGCTGTGCACCATCCGCCTTCACCACAGCTACACCTAACTCCAGTTGCAGGGGGCCTGAAAACTTGTGTCATCTGTGGGTACCACATGCATGTATACACACACAGACACACACATAAAAGTAAGTCAGAGAAGAAAGAGGGGCTGGAGGGATGGTTAGAATACATACTGTTCTTACAGAGGAGCCCAGGGAGAGTCCTAGGACCTGCACCGGGCAGCTCACAACTGCTTCTAAGTCTAGCTGCTGGGGACCTGCCATACTATTTTGGATTCTGCCCACACCTACATTCATACTTGCATATACTGCCTCCCCCACATTCACACAACAACAACAACAACAACAACAAAAACAACAACAACAAAGACGCCATGCTAAAAACACGAGACAAGGTGATGTGCTTGATGAAGTCATGAGCCACCGTCAGGAAGTCTGGCTGTCCAAACTGGTTTGTATACTCTCTTATCTACAAAGGGTCTCATGAAGCCCAGGTTGGCCTAGAACTGAGTCCTTTCTCAGCCTCCATATTACCAGGACTGTGGTTGGTGCTGACATGCCCAGTGTCCACAGTGTCTTTAGGTCAATACAAGTGGCGGGGTCTGAGTGACGGATTGATCACAGCAGTTTGTGACATATCTAATAGATAGCCCCGTGCTCAGCATAGGGTAAACTTCCCGGGGCCCTTGGGGTGCCTGCTCCAACAAGTTTAAATCCAAGTTGAAGAGATTTTCTATCTGTCCAGGATTGTGAGGACCACACTGGAGGCAAGCTGAGTAAGGAGAGGAACTCAGCAGATGGTCATTCACCTTGAGGCCACCATCAACCCCTGGCCCAGAGTGCCCTTGCTGCAGAGGCCTCTAAAGCTGCTCACCGGGTGATGCCTCGGTTGGTAGCCATGATAAGAACAGGCGCCATGTCACTCTCCAGGGCCCGGTTTAGGAAAGAGAAACTCTCAATGTCCAGCATGTGGACCTCATCGATGAACAGCACCTGGAAGCCATTAGGGCACAGATCAAGCTCTCTCCACCTGGTACCTCAGGGCTAAACATACCCTCCTGGGCTGCGGCCGCTCACCCCAGGGATGATCTCCGCTTTGCCCTCCTCCCTCCACTCTGCCACCTTGGCATTGATCTGTTCTCGGACTTCTGACTTGATCTCCCCTGTGTCTCCTGCCAGAGATGGGGATGTCAGTCAGAATCAGAGATTGAGCCCAGGACCGGGGTGGGTGAAGACAGAGACAGAGGAGCACTGGGGAGGAGGGCTCTGGGCTGCAGCAGCAGGGCCAGAAAGGACAGAGGGAGTGACCCGAGGGAGGACTCGAGGGCAGTGTAGGGAAGGACACACTCAGACGGGGAACAGAGACAAGCATCAAGTCTGTAAAGAAAGCTAACAGCGCCAAGAAAGGGGCAGAGAAGCTGGGGTTGGGGGTGAGCCACGCTGAGGGAGGCAAAGGATGTACCAGAGCATTCAAGGTGTTGGGGGAAGGGCAGCTGACCTGAGAAGAGGGCCAAGAAGCCCTGAGTACGGGAGTTGATGACATCAATCTCATGGAGGGACACGGTGTGCACCACCTCCTTGCGTTTTTGCAGCTCTCCGTCTGGGCACTGCACAAACTTGGTCTATAGGGTCAACGGCAGGTGTGAGGGCAGCCAGGACACAGCCTGGAGACCCACACTGGGAGGTAACCCAGCATCCAACCCCATGACATGACAGAAGATGGAGAAACACTCCAGTGCTGGGTTGGGGATGAGCCAAGCACCTGGGAGCCCATGGCATCATAGTCTCGGGCACGTGTGAAAGAGCGGCCCAGCTTGGAAATCTTGCCAGTGGCCTTGTCGATGGTGATCACGTCCCTGAAGGAGCAACAGCAAAGAGTAAGAGGATTCCACTCCCCTCACTGCCCAGCCACCTTTGTGGTCCCGTGGCTCACCCGGCCTGGACCTTGTCCTTGGTCAGGGACTCGATCATCTTGGTACCCAGATCGTAGATGGTCTCCATCTCCGTGGTCTTGAGAGTCAGTTTGCCCACCTTGGATCCCTGAGGGTGACACACCAGTAAATGTTCAGAGGACGTCACCCCTTTGTGGCCACAGCTTCAAAATTGGTGTGGCCCAGGCAGCTCATGAAGGAGATGGCACTGGGAGGTGGTTACTCGGGTGCCAGCACTTAGGCTGCACCCTCCTAACGTGTGTGGGCTGCTGTGTCACCATAAGCACATAAGAAAGCTCTTCACATCCAAAGGAAAGGCATTTTGGTTTTGTTCTTTTCTAGAACCCTGGGCCCAGCACTGTACCACCAAGGCACACCCCGCTCTCTCATGTCAATTCTAGGCAAGCTGGCCCTCTACCACTGACTGTGCATCCTCACAAAGCCTCACTTTATTACCCAGGGTGGTCCAGAGACTGCCTCACTCTGCCTCCCGAGTATCTGCGCCCCCGTAGAAAAATAACATTTTTGTTAATTACAAAAATTAAAGCAGTAAATAAAAAGACAATTAAATTGGGCCGTCCAAATGGGTATAGCACTTGAAACCAATCCTAATGATTTTGGGACCCACACAGTAAAAGAACCCACTCCCATAATTTGTCCTCTGACCTCTATACACGCTAAGCAAATGCAAAAACAAATGAAAAGAACCTTTTATAAAACATTAATTAAATGCAAACAAAGCCCACACATTCCTCTCCCAACGTAAGCACTCTTGATATACTCAGGACGGCTCCAGAAGTCAGTTTCCTGTTTCTGGATCCTCTCACAAATGATTTTCTCCTCTTAGTCCCAGTAGGAGTCAGGGTAAAAGGAGGAATTAAAGGGCAGCTGGGGTTATCTGTACATATATATCTTTTTTTTTTCTCTTTTTTTCCGGAGCTGGGGACCGAACCCAGGGCCTTGCGCTTGCTAGGCAAGCGCTCTACCACTGAGCTAAATCCCCAACCCCACATGTATATCTTAATATTTTTATTCTTTTTAACTTCAAGCATGTATGAGTGCCTGTATGCGGCTCTGTGCATGTGAGCACAGGTACCCACAAAAGGCAGAGGAAGGTACTGGAACCCTGGAGATATTGTTACAGGTGGCAGTGAGCCCCACAGTAAGGATGCTTACACCCGAGCCTGGGTCCTCTGAAGAGCAGCACAAGCTCTTAACCACTGAGCCTCTAAAGAAAAAATTCACACACGCGCACACACGTCTTACAGACATTTCTTGGGAAAAGCTTTACCCACAATATTCTTAACATATTTATAAAATCTGAAATTGAGTTACTAATAGATTGAATTTAGAACTTTATTTTCAACTATTAAAGTCACTGGGCAGCAGCATGCCTAGGCTAAATTCAGTTCCATTAACAACAAAAAATAACCTGGTTGTGGTTATAAATCCTATAATCTGAGACTAAGAAGTGGGAGGTGGAGGACCATCAGCCAGTATGGGCGGCCTATTTTAAAAAAAGGAAAAAAAAAAAGATGATCTCAAAACACAAACAAATTGAGTACTGGTCCACACCTGTAATTCCAGAACTCAGGACACTGAAGGCAACCGGGGTGTGAGATTCAACTCAAACACAACAGGGTTAGGAAAGAGGGAGTGGGTAGCAGCTTGCCTATCACATCCTGGGATCCTTCCTAGCACCACACAACCTGGGCAAGGCAAGGCCTAGCACTCAAGAGGTGGGGCACAGAAATTCAAAGCCATCCTTAGTTATACAACAAGGTCAAAGCCTGTCTAGACTACATGAGATACTGTATCCTAAAAAGAAAGGAAGGAAAAAAAGGAAGGAAGGAAGGAAGGAAGGAAGGAAGGAAGGAAGGAAGGAAGGAAGGAAATCCTGGTGAGGACTAGAGATGGCTCAGCAGAGAAGAGCACTCACTGTGCAAGCATGAGGACCTAAATTTGGATGGCAGCACCGGTGTCCCATCATCACTATCACCACTACCACCACCAGGCACAGCCACATGCAGGCAGGCCTGTAAGCCCAGCAGTTGGGGATGAAGAAAGTATCACTGGAAAGTCTGGCTGCCAGCCTAGCTCCAGGTTCAGAAAGAGACCCTGTCTCAAAGATATAAAACCCCGTGACAAAGCAGGAAACCCAACATCTAGTCTCTGCCCGTGTCAACCAGTTCCCATATAACATACACGAGCGCACCAGGCTGGGTTTGGCGGCTCCCTCCTTTAACCCCAGCACTCAGGAGGCAGACCCTCCCTCAGACACCACATACAGGTAGGCTTTGCTTTTTGTTTTATACAAGACAAAGTTTCTTTGTGTAGTTTTGGCTGTCCTAGAATTTCCTTTGTAGACCAGGCTGGCCTCAAAGTAGGAGATCTACCTGCCTCTGACTCCCAAGTGCTGGTCTAAAAAGGCGTGTCCCACCAAGCGCAGCTGCAACACAACATTTTTTTTTTAAGATTTATTTATTTTAGGGGCTGGAGAGATGGCTCAGTGGTTAAGAGCACTGACTGCTCTTCCAGAGGTCCTGAGTTCAAATCCCAGCAACCACATGGTGGCTCACAACCATCTGTAATGGGATCTGATGCCCCTCTTCTGGCGTGTCTGAGGACAGCTGCAGTGTACTCATAGATAACAAATAAATAAATCTTTAAAAAAAAAAAAAAAAAAGAGCTTGGCTGTGGAGGGCTCACATGGCTCCTGCAGGCCCCAGATCCCACCCCAGCAACTCCTATAAGAGGCTCCCAGAGCCTCTAGCTTCAATGCATCAGCCTGGTGCAATCTCACCTCAGTTCTCAGAGATGAGATTTCAGACCAACTGTAAAACAGGATGAGACAAACCTACTAGGCTATCTATTCTATAAATAAAGAACATTTTTGTTTACATGCATGGGTACGTGCACAAATATAGGTCAAGGGACACCTAGTGAGGGTTAATTCTCTTCCTCTGTCATGTGGGCTCTGGGGGCTGAACCTCAGACCTAGAGAAACAAAACAACTGGGCAGCTCGCTTAACACACAGTGGGCCTTAGGTTTGACCCAGCACAGTAAAAAAGAAACAGAAACTCCCTACGACCAGGCAGAAAAACCCCAAGTACCTGACAGACATGGCTGGCTGACACCGGAAGTGGGAAATTTGAGAGGCAGCTCACCGGGGAGGGCTTCAGAAGAGTTCTGGGAGAAGGGAGTTTGGATCCGTGTGTCCACGGTAACTCATCAGCCCTTACACTCGTTTCCTCGCTTCTCATTTCATAAGAAAATCTGCATCAGCCCTGTGACACCCCACACTGGTCCTGTGACACTTGACCAGGCACTGACACCCTCCATTGGTCCCGTGACGACCTCCACCGGCCCCACCTTTGCCTTTTGGCTGGAGGCGCCTTAGCCAGGAGCATGGGTGACACAGGTGTTGGGACAATGAAGCCTTGGAGACTCACCGTGCCTGTGGCTGGCCGATCAATCTGGATCTCCACCACCTCACCTTCAATGATCTCTGTCTCCTCCCTGGTGGGACAGACAGCACAGACTGGGTCAGACCAGCCCAGGACACCCTGGTTCTCTGACCAGGACTACGGGCAAGCAGAGGGGCCACCCCACAGGACTCACTTGATACGGACACCGATGGAACGGCGGAAGGCTTGTGTTAGAGCCTCGGTCTTGCTCATCTCCAGAGAAAAGATCTCACTGCCTGCGATGGCTGTGAACGGTGTGTCGGGGCCCAATGCCTGGGCCATACCTGTGGGAACCAGAGGTCAGGCAGTTGTGGCTGCTGGCCCCACGTCCCTGACACAGTGGTGGTTTATGGTCCAAGTTTCCAGACATCCTCAAAACCATCCATGCCTCTACTCCATGCCCAGACCTATGAGCCATTTATTCCCGACATGCTGTTCTCTCCCGCCTTGGTACAAGTCACCGTAGAGGCATGGTGACATGGCCCCATCCCTAGGTGAGCACTACTCCTAAACTGATTCCTGGCAGAACTTTGGCTCCTCCCACCCGGTCCACAGTCTCAGTAGAGGTGGGAATGAGACGACTGGTGGGTCAGGTGAGTCTCGGAGGCCGAGACGCCTGAGAAGGCTTTGAAGGACGGACGGAATCTGACAAGAGGTGGCTGTGGCCCTGAGTCACCAGTGGATTGCCGCAGAGGTCACCAAGTCCAGTGCTCACCCTCTCTCTCCTATTCCCAAAACTCCAATGAGCCAAATTCAGAACTACAAAACAACGCTGGATGTGGTGGTGCATGGGCCCAGCACTTGGGAAGCAGAGCCCGCAAAGACTCCATAAAGACAGCAACCTCTGCGGCCCTGTGTGGTAGACTTTCCCACAGCAGCTTCCAGGCATGCGCATGCCGGCTGCAACTCCTCCTGAGGACCCGAGCACAGTGGGGAAGGATGGAACTTAGCAGCCTGCTTGGAATACAAGTGAGCTGAACATGGAAGCTAGTGTAGAAGGCAGGGACCCGCGTAAGTGTTCAGTGGCCCTAGACAGCCTCCTCCTGACTTCCACAGGAGGGCTTCACTGCTGTGCACAGAGGAGAACATCTGTCCCTTGAGGCCTCTTACCCATGGCGATGGCTGTCTTCCCTGTGCCTGGCTGGCCAGCAATAAGGACGGCCCGCCCTGCAATCTTCCCTTCTCGGATCATCTCCAGCACCACGCCAGCTGCACGCCGGGCAGCTAGCTGCCCCACCATACCCTGGGAAGCCTGGAGGGTAGAAGGAGAGAGGACATGGAAGGTGACTGGCTGCAGAGCCACCTAGGCATTCCCGCCACACCCTGGCACACATTCCGCCTGCTGGAAAACAAAAGAAACAGTTCTGATTTTCTCTTCTTTCTGAGACAGGGTCTCACTCTATAGACCAGGCTGGCCTTGAATTCATGGTGAACCGAGTGCCTCTGCCTCCCATGAAGCAGAGGTGCTGTAGTACAGAATCAAGAGGCCTGAAGACCTGCCAGGCAGCAACAGCCCACACGCCCAGCCCCAAGGCTCTACCTGTCTTGGCTCCAGGGCATCATCCAGTCCCAGGCCCCGGATGTGGGAGTGAGCACCTGTGTGGGAGGAAGGGAAGGAGAGTTACTGGCCGGTTCTAGGCAGCACTGTGTGGTTGCTGAGTCAAGGGCTTCCCCCAGAGCTCAGGCTGCTCTCTTGGTCAAACGATGCCCAAGCTTGGTTAAGTGCTTGGCATCCAAGGTCTGGATGATGCTTCCAAGGTCCCAGGCACTGGGCCCAAGAACTAACGGTGAGCTAGGGTCTCGGCCCACACTGGGAGGATACAGGTACTTGGCACAGGTGCTGTTTTGACATCACACTGACAAGCCAGAGCTTGTTGCTACCATTCCTGGGCCATTCCACAGGGATGCGGAGAGACAGGTTAGGGCCCCAGCCTAGAGGTGAGGACAGGATCCCTGAACGGCATCCAGTGACTCTGAAATAAACCTCAAAGGGGCACAGGTACCAGACCCAACACACCCTGCCTCCATGACATGCACTCTTATACTTCTGGAAGACATGCGGTTTAGCAAGCGCAGGGCCTGCATGAGGCCCTGAGTTCCAACTCAAGCACTAGAAGTGGGAGGGTGCTTTGTTTCAAAAAAGTAGAATTCATCAGCCAGGCACAGTGACGTCACCCTCAGCTACACAGTGAGTTCAGGGCCAGCCTATATGAGAAAACCTCGAGAAGAAAAACAAGGCCAGGCGTGGTGGTGCACAGCACTCAGAGGGCAGAGGCAAGGGGATCTCTCCAAGTTCGACGCCAATCTGGTTTACACAGCTAGGTCCGACCCGCTGAGGGACAGCTGAACAAGTAGGTGTGGCCTTCTGCACAGCTGGCGTCCTGGGAGCCGCCCTGCAGGCCTCACACCTGCCTGTGGCTCTGTGGGGCTCACTACTCAGCTGCTCTGAGAGCTGGCCTCCTCACCGGGGACAGGATGACAGACTCTCCACCTCCGGATGTCACAGGAGACATCCAGCATGAACACTCACGAATCTGACGGTTACCTGCCGAGTACTCTGCAGGCTTGGGGCCTGAGGCTCACCAGGAATGAGGCAGTGTACTCTCAGGGAGCATTTCACCATACGCACTTATGTGCTGGACACAGCTCAGACACTCCTCAAACTTCCAAAACCCCATGGAGGCATGCTACGTGTATAGCAGCCTAGTCTGGGACTAAGGCCCCGTCACTTCCTTGCCTGTCTGTCTGTCTGTCTGTCACTCAGCAGTAGTGCCTCCCCTGGTCCTGACCCTGCTCACTCACCGATTCGCTCGATTCTTGTCACATCGCGGATCTCAGGGACTTTGGTAGTGGCTGCCTGTGGGTGAGGACAGTGATGTGTAAGAAGATTCCCATTTGTCACATTTCATCTGTTCTCTCACAGTCCTGCTGCCCACCAGGAGCTCCCCGCCTCACAGGCAGGCAACACCCCAACAGCAGCCACCAATCACTAATGGCCGTCATCAGCCCCATCACTGAGGGCCCAGGGAGATAGCCTGTGTCTCACACCTCAGGGCCCTGGCACGACATGGTGCATGGATGAGGAAACCCGCCTGTCCCTATACTGAGCTCTTTGAGGATGGCAAGGAGACTCGCAGACCAGCGAGCTCTCTAGCTCCCAGGAGGCACCTACTTGTCTCGCAAAGGGAACAGTACACACAACCCTGGCCCACCTTGGACTCCATGTTCACACATAGCAAGCTACAGTGCTGAGCTCATTCAATAAACATCTACCAGGGCCTCCTGAAGAAACACAAACTCTGTTTCCCCTCACGGGGAAGAGACATGAGTAAACACCTCCTAGAATGTTTGAGCTCCTGAAATCCCCACAAAGCGAGCACACCAATGTTCACAACAGCCAAAGGCCACAAAGAACCACGTGTTCACTGACCAATGAGTGAACAAACATGATACGGTCTATTCATACACGGAATATTATTCAGCCAGGAAAAGGAGTGAAGCTCTGACACTGACACACAGGAGGAACACAGACATGCTGAGTGAATGGGCTTCCCACATTAAGAAAGACTGCATGAGGGGTTGGGGATTTGGCTCAGTGGTAGAGTGCTTGCCTGGGAAGCGCAAGGCCCTGGGTTCGGTCCCCAGCTCCAAGAAAAAAAAAAAAAAAAAAAAACAAACAAAAAAAAAAAAAAAACAAAAAGAAAGACTGCATGTTGGGGCTGGAGAGAAGACCAGGCTGCTCTTCCTTCCAGCCTTTAACCCAGGTTAAACCTCCCACACGTGTGTGGTGGCTGGCAACTACTTGACTATAATTCTGGCTCCAGGAGACTCAATACTTTCTTCTGACCTCTGCAGGCATAGACATACGTGGGGGAAAACACCCATACACAGAAAATAAAACATGAATTAAAAAACCCTCCATGTTGAATGATCCTTATATGAAATATCCAGAAGAGATGCCAGGCATAGAAAGTAGATTAGTGGCTGCCAAATGCTCGGGGAGGGTGCCTAGTAAGATGCATGTCTGCAACCACTGGAGAGGCTGAGTCAGAAGAGGGCCTCAAGTCTGGGGCTAGCCCGAGCTAACGGGGAAAACAAGAGATGGAAGAATTCAGGCGGTGGGTCCTTGCACATCTTGTAATATTCTTTATGAACTGAAGAAGTCACAAAGCTAAGCCACCCTCAACCACAGCTCAGCATGTCTCCTCCCTGAACAAGGCCTTCCGGGAGAGCCATGGCCCAGGAGAGGTCACAGCCTGTGTCTTGCTGTGGGAACCTTCCAATGTCATCTCTTGAAGGCTGGATGGACCTCAAACTACTATTACACACATGCCCTTCATGAGGCAAGCAAAGGCACGCTCTTCCTCACCATGGTAACAGCAACAGACTCCACTGACCTTCCTACAACCTGACTGGGCTCAACCTCGGAATCGAGGCCACCACAAAACCACACTGTTTCTTCCCTGGGAGGTCTGGAGAGCTAACACCAGGCCCAATATGTGTGGTCTCACTTCCTGGGCTTTACTCGCTCACTTTAACATTCAAATAACGGTGTGATCCCACAGACATGTGCCCAACTGAGGTTCTGGAAAATACAAATTTTCTCTCGACAAGACCCCTCACTCTTAACCTATACTTTCTCTTCCTCACTGACACCTCCTGGCTCCTGACTCACTTTCCCATCTATGTGACCTGAGCTTTCAAGCACACAACACAACTTTCCCAGAGATCAGGGTACCAGTTTCAGTCCTTGAAGGACTCTGGGACGAGACTTTGGAATTGGCCAGTGACCACATCACAGGAACATGATGTGGGATGAACCATGACTCTGCCATTTCAGGCTCTGGTTATTCAGTCATTCACAGAGAAATCTGAGTGTCTACAGGACTCTTCCATCAGACCCAGGACTCTTTCTGTTGTTTGTCGAGACAGTGTTTCTCTGTGTAACCATTGGCTGTTCTGGAACTTGTTTTGTAGACCAGGCTGGACTCAAACTCACAGAGATCCACCTGCTCCTGCCTCCCCAGTGCTGGGACTAAAGGCTTGTACTACCCACAGACCTAGGATTCTTTTTTTTTTTTTTTTCTTTTCTTTTTTTCGGAGCTGGGGACCGAACCTAGCAAGCGCTCTACCACTGAGCTAAATCCCAACCCCCCAGGATTCTTAATACATAATTGCCTTCTCCATCAGCTTCTAAGGCCACACAACGAAGCTTCCACAGTGGTTAATACACTTCCTCCAGATTCAGGAGTCCTCATCCCACCCTCCTCCTTCAGACCCAGGTACCCTCCCCAGCCCTCCTCCCTCAGACCCAGGTACCCTCCTTAGCCCTCCTCCCTCAGACCCAGGTGCCCTCCCCAACCCTCCTCCCTCAAACCCAGGTGCCCTCCTCAGCCCTCCTCCCTCAGACTCAGGTACCCTCCCCAGCACTCCTCCATTAAACCAAGCCTCATCCACTGTGATCCCTCCTCAGATCCAGGGGTTCAGGCTCTAGCCCTCCTACCTCAAACACAAAGGTGCACACACCAGCCTGCTTCCCTTAGACCTTGGTATCTTCTCTTCCAACACTTCCCATAGATCCATGTGTCCTCCCAACCCCTCCTTGAGAGCCAGGCCACTTCCTCAACCCTCTTTCTTCAGACTCATGCATCCTCCTCTACTCTCTTCCCTTAGACACATGCATCCTCCTCAGTATCCATTGCTCAGACCCGGTGTCCTCAGCATCCTCACTCCGACTCAGGAGTACTCCCCAGACCTTCTCCGTCAAACCAGGCATCTTCCTTATCACTCCTCTTTCAGACCCAAGATTCCTCTCCAGCTTCCCCCTTCAGACTCCGTAAGAAGGGTCATTCTCAGTCTTCCACATGCACCTAACACTTACCACGGTTGCCATGATGCACACCAACCGCCAATGCCTCAGCGGAAACGGAAATGGGCTAGGAGCGCGGCCTTCGTGCTCTCTAGGCTCCCGGTCATCCAGTCATCTCTATGGTTCATAAACTATGTAACACTGTCCTGGGGGCGTACACTAGACCGCGCCCAACCCGAGAGGCTAATTTGGAAAGCGGGTGTTCTGAATCCAGGGTGGGTTCGTGACGTCTCCTGCTCCTCCTCCCGTTACCTAGCGTCCTCCCCCTTCCTTCCCCTCCGCCCCGCAACCGCTAAGTCCGATTGCAAAATTCTGAACACACTTTGTAGCAACCACACGTCCTCCACGATCCCTTTCCTCTCTGTCCAACCTTCCTCACCAAATTGGGGTCTACAGCTGAGATTGACAGTTCTATTCACCAATCATGTTCATGCTGCGTAGCAACAAGCCCCGCCTCCTGCAGCTCCTTGGGAGGCTCCGGCCAAAGAAACTGGATCCCATCCGCCAATAAGAACACGCAATAGCCCCCGCCCCCCAGTCGCCGACCAATCGTGCTAGACCAGCAGGGTGGGCAGTGCCTCCTGGCGGCCACGAGGCTTCACTGCAGCTGCCCTCCCGATTCAGTGTCGCCGCTCACCCTACCTGAGTCGGAGTGCTCTGGGGCGGGGGTGCGGTCGTGCAATAGGAAGCAGAGCGCCTTGCAAGCTTCCCGTAGGACACCCGTTAACCCGACCGGTCACCAAGTCTGGTGCATTCCCAGCCGACCTCTCGGGTTTCCATTTTTGGTGCTCGAAGTCCCCTGCCCGCAGTAGCCATGCCTCTCAGCCGCAGTCTCTCTATGTCCTCGCTTCCAGGATTGGAAGACTGGGAGGATGAATTCGACCCGGAGAACGCAGTGCTTTTCGAGGTGGCCTGGGAGGTGGCCAACAAGGGTGAGAACATCAGCGTCGGTCCCTTGACCAAGGAGGGAAGGCGAGGATGGGGGCCTGAAACTCCGATTCGGACGGGGACAGAGCTACGTGGAGGACTCTTGGGTCCTGGGAAAAGCGCCTGTGACTTCTGTGTCCTTGTGGAGGGGCTGGAGTAGGCGTCCTAGGCCCTGGGGGGAAGGGACAAGAGACTACTCTTAAGATGGAAGGAGGCTTCAGGTTCTGCAAACTAGGGAAGAGGGCACTCAGAAAAATTCCTGGGTCTTGGAGGGAGGTTTTCGAGGGCCGGGAGACCTGGGATCTAAAAGAGGAAGGAATTAATGGGTCTAAGCCCAGGGGCACTGGAACTTTTGGGTCTGTGGTCCAGAGGATTGGACTGTGAAGTAGGAGTGCTCCTAAAAGTTGAGATTAATGGATTTTCCAGGAAGCGTGGCATACCAGACCCAGTGTAAAGCTGAGAGGGGTCTGGAAACTCAAATTCTTAGATCCAAAGTGGGAAAGAGTTGGGAACTTGAATGCTGAGTTTGAAGAAGCCCAGGGCCTAAGCCATGGCCTCCTACATGGAGAGGTGCCTCCCTGAGAATTGAGAAAACTGGAAGTCCTAAGTTGGTCTGGGAATGGGCCCTAGGATGGGAGGAACCCACCCACAGCCTAGAGTCATATGTGTGGGTGTCTAAGACCACTAGCTTCTTGCTTATGAGAAGGCCGGGTTGGAATCCCCAGGAGCTGGGCCTTGTGGATCTGAATGTTTCCTTTTCTGGATCTTGGGGGAGAAAGAGACTGGGTCTCTCTCTCTCAATATGTTGGGATATGGCAGACTCAGTGCTGTGTGCTGCCAGGGTCCTGGTTTCAGGTGAGGAAGCTGAGGACCCAGATTTCTAAATCTGAGGTGGGGTCACGGGAGGAGCAGGGCCCAGCATGCCTGTGTCCTAGCCCTGGGAGAGCATTCTTAGGGCCCCTGAAGATGAGGAATATTAAGTCCAGCTTTGCTTAGGTAACTGAGGGTAGCAGATGGGGCCATGCACCATTCTTCCCAGTGCATCTGAAAGCTGGGACCTTTAGAGCCTGGGTACTTCCAGCTCCTAATTCTCTAAGACTTAGAGGGCTTCCTGTCCCATGACCAGGAGTCTAACTGGAGCCTGCTCCTTTCTCAGCATCCCCATCTCAGTCCCCTTTCTCCATAAACCCAAGAGGGCTATCCTCGGTTTGCTTCTCCATGACCCTAGCCTCCAGCCCCTGCCCTCTCTGATTCCCAAGCATGGGTTGCAGCCCATCTTCTACCCCAACGCTACCCACACACTTCTTGTTACTCACCGGGTCTCAAAGCTATGGACCAACGGTGGGGTTGTCTGTCCTTTTGCACTTTGGCCCACAGTGGGTGGCATCTACACTGTGCTGCAGACGAAGGCGAAGGTAACCGGGGATGAATGGGGTGACAACTACTATCTGGTGGGACCATACACGGAGCAGGGTGTGAGGACGCAGGTAGAGCTCCTGGAGCCCCCAACTCCTGAACTGAAGAGGACTCTGGATTCCATGAACAGCAAGGGCTGTAAGGTGGGACACAACCCTACCCAGGGGGGTGGGAACTGCCAGCAGGAGCCTAGCCACAGGCCAAGAGAAGGTGGAATGGAAGCAGGAGGCATAGACAGCTATGGGTAGGCGCTTTCCCAGCCAATTAGGGAAGAAAGCGGTAGACAGGATAGGATCTGGAGAAGTAGGCCAGTGGGTACCGGATGTCCGAAAGGCCAGATGGATGGAGATGGATCTCAGCTGAGATTCTCAGACCCAGAGGGTAGAAACAAGCTGGAGCAAGGCAGAAGGACAGCCAGAGCTAGATGTCATGTGCACACCAGCACTAAGGGGGTCCTAAGCAGGAGGATTTCTGTGTGTTCTAGGCTAGTCTGGACTACAAGAAGACTCAAAATAAATTTAAAATATAGACAGGCAAGGGGTTGGGGATTTAGCTCAGTGGTAGAGCGCTTGCCTAGCAAGCGCAAGGCCCTGGGTTCGGTCCCCAGCTCCGAAAAAAAAGAAAAGGGAAAAAAAAATATAGACAGGCAAAAAGATGGAATAGAGATGAAGAGAGGAGAAACACGGAAAGAGTCTGAGAGGAGCAGATCCACGAACCAAAGAGGAAGGGGCGTGGCTCAGTGGTGGAGCTCCTACCTAGAATCCCCCAGTGAGGGGCAGGGTGCGTGGCTCAGTGGTCTAGTCCCTGCCTTGAACCCTCAATGAGGGATTAGGGGTGTGGCCTAGTAGGAAAGTCCTTGCCTAATCCCTCAATGGGCGTCTGGGGTTATAGCTCAGTGGTAGAGCCCCTGCCTAGCGTGGTCTGTGGGTTTCATGCTGAGAACTACAAAGAGAAGCCTGATGGTCCCAGCACTCAAGAGGCAGAGGCAGGTGGATCTCTGAATTTGAAAAACTACAGAGTGAGTTTCAGGACAGTCAAGGTTACACAAAGAACCCCCCTCCCCTACCCCCCAAAAGAAAGAACTACAAGGGGGAAAGCCAGAAGAGAGGGAAAGTGAGACTGAGGAAGCCCGAAGAGTGCGAAGAGTGCGTGGGAAGACGAGTGCAGAGGCTCCGCCTACTCACAGCCTATGTTTGGGGTGGGCTCCAGCATCCAGTCAGGCCAGACCATGTCCCTACGGGACCCCAGAGTGGCCACATCCCTCCCCCAGGGCAGCTGTTCCTAATAATAGACCCCCTCCCAGCAAAAGGGCAGACAACAGCTGGGAGGGGGAGGGGCACCCCAGTGAGGCTCTGGCAGGACCAAGCCAGGTTGGGACAGAGTTAGATCAATGGCCTGGAGCCATACCTGTGGTCTCAGGAGGAAAATGGCTAATGGGGACTGAAATAGAACATCGAGTTTTAGGAACGTTGCAATGGGTTGGAAGGTGCAGTCCTGGCTGATAGACACGTGACAGCCGCTGGGGCGAGGAGAAAGGTAGTAGGCGGAGTTACAGAAGGCCACAGATGAGGCAGTGGGTGAGGGAAACGCGAACCGGGTGAGCTCAGTTACCAGGCTGGGGAAAGAAGACTGTGAGGAATGCGGGCGAGGTCTTCTGAGCCTCCCTTTGCCTCTCCCTCAGGTGTATTTTGGGCGTTGGCTGATCGAGGGGGGACCCCTAGTGGTGCTCCTGGATGTAGGGGCCTCAGCCTGGGCCCTGGAGCGCTGGAAGGGTGAACTTTGGGACACCTGCAACATCGGGGTACCCTGGTACGACCGTGAGGCCAATGACGCCGTCCTGTTTGGTTTCCTCACCACCTGGTTCCTGGGTGAGGTAGGCCCTACTACAGACCCCACCTCGCCTTTCTACCCAGACTTGAAACTCTAATCATCCTCACCCCTTGGGCCAGAGGGTGGGCTTCCCCCGGGAATTCTGGGAATTGTACACTCTTTTAATCCAAGGATCAACTCTGAAAGGAGTCTAGCTTCTTTTCTCAGAGACCAGACGTGCCAACCTCAAGTTCATTTATCCTAATCGTCCAGGTGTAAACACATTGTAGCACTCATTGTCTCCAGGGAGCCGGGTCAGTAGAGGGCTAGGTCCCGGGGAATTCTGGGAGTTGCGCTCTAGTTTAATATCCATTACCGTTAAGCACTCGGGGAGGCTTTTGATACTTACCAACCTTGAGAACCAGGAATCTCGGCTTTCCCCACCCCAAACACATTCTAGAATTTTTAAAAAGAAGTTTTAGGAAACTTAATTGGAATGCCTTAGGACAAATAGGAGCTGCTCGATTGAAAGAAATCTGGGAGTTTTTTGGTTTTTTTTTTTTTTTTTTTTTTTTTTTTTTCGAGCTGGGGACCGAACCCAGGGCCTTGCGCTTCCTAGGCAAGCGCTCTACCACTGAGCTAAACCCCAACCCCAAATCTGGGAGTTTTGGTCCTGTGTTTTGTCCATAAAAATTCTACTCCACTGATTGACATGCTGAGTCTCAGCCGGGACATGGCATGTACCTTTAATCTCGGGAGGCAGAAACAAGCAGGTCCCTGAGTTCAAGGCCAGCCTGGTCTACGAAGTCAGGTCCAGGACATCTGGAGCTGTTCCACAGAGAAATTCTGTCTTGAAAAACCAAAAGAAAAAGAATAAAAGACCAAGTCCCTGGAATTGCGACCAGGACTTGGGGTGTTGTTCCTTCTAGTTCAACTTTTCCAGAATTCAGGCATTGTCAAAAAACAAACCAAAACAAAAACAAAAAATTTCCCATCAACCTCTGGGGATGAGGTCAGCTGGTTTTAGCCCTTTGTGGGAATGCTGCCTGCTCTGCGTAATGGCAGGCTTACCTCTCCCCTGCTTTCTTGTCCAAGATGGGATTGCTGCTGGTTCCTTTTGTGCCGTGTGCAAACACTGACCCTGACCCTGTTTCCCCATAGTTCCTGGCCCAGAATGAAGAGAAGCCATATGTGGTCGCCCACTTCCATGAATGGTTGGCAGGCGTTGGTCTGTGTCTGTGCCGAGCCCGGCGTTTGCCGGTGGCAACCATCTTCACCACTCACGCCACGCTGCTGGGTCGCTACCTATGTGCTGGTGCCGTGGACTTCTACAACAACCTGGAGAATGTGAGCTGCGAGTGTAGGAGACTCTGTTGTGGGACAGCCCAAAACCCTGGCAGGGAATCATGCTAAGAGTCCAGGCTCCCCGCCCTTCCACCATCAGACATAGGGGCAGACCCTGGCCCTCCTCCTTCAGACCCAATTCCAACCTCCCTAAGCCCCTATTCTTACCCTGGTCCTCTTAACACTGACTTTGCTCCCTTCCTACCCAGTTCAATGTAGACAAGGAAGCAGGCGAGAGGCAGATCTATCACCGGTACTGCATGGAGCGGGCAGCAGCCCACTGTGCCCATGTCTTCACTACGGTGTCCCAGATCACCGCGATTGAGGCTCAACACCTCCTCAAGAGGAAACCAGGTAGGGTCTGAACTGTGGTCCCTACATGTGGCTGAGGTAAGAGGCTCTATGCCACGTTCGATACCCAATATCATTTTTTTTTTTTTTTCTTTTTTTTTTTTTTTTTTCGGAGCTGGGGACCCCAATATCATTTTTACCCCAGAGAACAGAACAGCAACTCCCGTAAGTCCTGGGTTGAGATGGTAACTCGGAAATGAAGCTGGCTGACTCCGTGTCGGGGAGGATGGATAATAAGAGCTATAGTTTTATTCATTCTGATTTTATGAATAGCTAATATGTATGCTGATCCGCTGAAAGGAATGCAAATATTGTGGGCTTTATTTTTAAATAAAGTAAACTTGAAACTAGGTTTGCCCATCCTGCCCCATGTGCTCCTAAGTCTTGGCCCTAGGTCCCGATGAGGGTTGTAATTTTTTGTTAACCTGTTATAATTTCGTGTGAGTGTGTGTGTGTGTGTGTGTGTGTGTGTGTGTGTCTGTGTGTTGTGTGTATGTGTGTGTGCGTGCTCGGTGTGCATGTGCATGTGTGTGCACGGCGTGTTCTCAGAGGGCAGAGGAGGCCTTGGATCCTGATCTTCAGCTACAGTTGCAAGCATTGTTAGCCACCCCAGCTGCACGCTGCAAGAGAGCAGTAAGCTCATTTGACTGCGGAGCCATTTCTCCAGCCCCAACAGGGTCTCCATTGAACCTGAAGTTCACTATTTTGGTGAGGCCGTGTAAGTTCCCAGGACCCACCTGTCTTCCCCCACCCCCACGCTGGGGTTCCAGGCACATTTAACCATGGCCAGCTTTTATTGAATGTGCTGGGTCTGATCTTGGATCTTCTGTTGTTATAAAACATTCTTTATAGAGGCTTCTATTTTCATAAGCATAGCTCTCCGTACCTCAGCTCTTGCAGGTGGACAGTGCTGTGGGGATCTGATCTACTCAGGAACTCTGGGAGGTGTAGTTTTCCATCTGTCCTTCTCCCATTCTGACACAGGAACTGAAAATACCCCTGCTCCGCTTCTCCCAAGATATACCCCCACCACCACCACCACCACCACCACCACCCCCCACCACCACCACCCCCTGAGCCACGGTCTTACTATGTAGCTCTGCGGTAGCCTTGATAAACATACCCTGTTACACTTGGTTCACAATGCAGTTGTCTTCATGCCTCTTTTAGGATTCAACCATTTCTCCCTGTGTGTGTACGTGTGTGTGTGTGTGTGTGTGTGTGTACATGTGTGTGTGTACATGTGTGTGTGTACATGTGTGTGTGCATGTCTGAGTGTATGAAAACTGGTTGCTTTTCTGGAGAACCCAGGTGCAGTTTCCAGAACCCACACGGCAGCTTACATGGTAGCATATATATTCCATCTATCATACTGATACCAGGCGACCTAACCACCTCTTCTGGCCTCCACAGGCAACAGGCACACATATGGTACACAGACATACACGCAGGCAGAACCACTATACACATAAAATATAATAAAAAAATCTAAAACATAAAATAAAAAAAAGTAAGAGACAGCTCGAAAAAAAAAAAAAAAAAAAAAGAAAGAGTAAGAGGTCAAAGGCGGCATTGAATCAGTCTCCATGGAGCTGAGTTCACTAAAGGGCCATCAAAACTGTGACATTGTGAAAGGAAAGTCACCTCCCCTTCCTTTTGTGCCAATGACATTGATCATAATAAAGAAATGAAGCATGGGCCCTTCTCCCCAATCCTAGATATTGTGACCCCCAATGGACTAAATGTGAAGAAGTTCTCTGCTATGCACGAATTCCAGAACCTTCATGCTCAGAGCAAGGCACGAATCCAGGAGTTTGTGCGTGGCCATTTTTATGGGTACGTGGGCCAGACGGCTAAGAGAGGAGGACAGGGGGTGAGACTCCTGGGTCTGAGGAGGAGGGCTATGGTCAGGACCCCAAGCTCTGAGGAGAGAAGACTCCTGAGTCTCAGGGGAGAGGGTGAGGTTTGGATTCCTTGGTCCTTTGGTTCTAGACAGTTATGGTCTTCATTATTTCTTGATATTTAGAGCTGTGGGATGGGAACTAGGGTAAATAGCCATCCAAGAAGAAAATCCTACGTTTGCTTGTACCCCTCTGATACCCGAGCGTTGTAAAAACGTCCTTGGGCCCCGTGGCTTCTGGGGTTTGTTGGTGTCAGCACAGAGTTAGGAGCCTGGGACTCACGCTCTCCTGTGGCTCCTTAGGCACCTGGACTTCAACCTAGACAAGACTTTGTATTTCTTTATCGCTGGACGCTATGAGTTTTCCAACAAGGGAGCTGATGTATTCCTGGAGGCGTTGGCCCGGCTCAACTACCTGCTCAGAGTAAGGCCCGGTTGGCCGGTGGAACAGTGAGAGGGGAGCTGGAGAGGGAAATGGTCGCCTGGCTGGGGAGAACAGAGACCCGAGAGGTGGTTGTGGAAACCCTTGGGTGGGAGTAGAGCATAGATTCCCAGAGAGATCAGAAGTGAGATCTGGTGGCCTGTGCCTGTCATCCCAGCACCTGGGAGGCTGAAGCAGAAGGATCAAAAATTCAAGGTCAGCTTTTGTCTATAGAATGAGCTCAAGGTCAGTCTGGACAATTCTGAGATGCTGTGTCACAATAAAAACCAGTCTGGGGGCATGGTTCATTGGTAGTGCACTTGTAATGGAGGGCTCAGTGGTAGATCCCCTTCCTAGAATTGCCCAGTGAGGGGGAAGGAGTATGGCTCAGTGGTAAAACACCTACCTATGTAGGAGACTTTGACTTTAATCTCCCATAAAATTATGAGAAAAAAAAAAAATCAGAAGTCCCATAATTCTTAGCAGCAATGACTGAGTGTCCAGCATTCTGACGTCCCTCTCATCCCCACCCCCAGGTGAATGGCAGCGAGCAAACTGTTGTGGCATTCTTTATCATGCCGGCTCGGACCAACAACTTCAACGTGGAAACCCTGAAGGGCCAAGCCGTACGCAAACAGCTATGGTCAGCATTCCTCAGCCAGGACCCCGTGGGCCCCATATCTGCTGTGTCCATGGGCTTATCTCTCTCTGGCTATCTCTGACAAGATCAGGATTCCTAGTGAACTCCTCACTTAGAGCATGTGGCCTGGCTACACCAGTGTGAGCACGTGACCAGGGCAGACATCACACAGCGAGGTTTCTGTCCTGACCCCTTGTTATTTAGCTGAACCACCACTTCCTCACGGAGTCTATTTCCTTCTCCCTGAAACCTACCTGATCATTGCTCTCTAGTCTCTGAGTATCTACCACGAGGCAGGCACTGCTCTAAGCCCTGGGAACTGCAGATATACGTGTTCAAGAACTGGGGGAGAGCACTGAGACATAGACTGGGTGTGGTGGTCTATTTCTCTAATCCCAACACTTGGGGAGTGGAGGCGGGAGGGTCAGAAGTTCAAGGTCATAGTGAGCAGCATACTGAGGCCAGGCTCACGGGACGTGGATGGAGGCAGTTTAGAGAGAGAGAAGAGACCAGTGTGGTTGGGTCAGCGTGTCCCTGGTAGAATCATAAGTCATGAGACAGTAGGGTGGCAGTCTTTCCGAGCTTGTGTGCCAGGATGTTCTTCTCAGAATATTATTCCTCCTGTTGATAAGACAGGGCCTGTGAGCACTGTGTCCAAGACTCATCCTAACAATAGCTGACATTTCTGGAAGGCTCTCTGTGTGCTGGGCTTTCCCTGACGTCTCAGATGCCTCTCTGCAGCCTCCTGAGGTTGACTCTATTTTTACACTCATCCTGTAGATGAGTCACTGAAGTTGGAGAGGAAAGGCCACCTAGGGCAGCCACACACCCCAAGGAACACAAGCAGACCCCACACCTCCCCTTTGTGGTCCCCCGGGGCATGGATTCTGAGCCCAGACTCGGTTTCTCTGCTGCCCACAAAGCCTGACAGCACACGGTGGCTGGTGATGTGATATTGTTCCTCTGCATTCCAGGGACACAGCCAATACAGTCAAGGAGAAATTTGGGAGGAAGCTCTACGAATCCCTATTAGTGTGAGTGCCAGCCCTGGCTCTGCTCCCATGGTTCCCCTGACCGGTCCTGTCACTTCATTCTAAAATGCTTGCCCGTCCCCTTGCAGGGGTAGCCTCCCCGACATGAACAAGATGCTGGACAAGGAGGACTTCACTATGATGAAGAGAGCCATCTTTGCGACTCAGGTATGGTCTTCACCCCTAAGCAGAGTGCCGAGCAGTCCTGGCATTTGCTGGGCCTCTTGCTGCAAAGGCTTCTGGGGGTTCTGTTCTCTTCAGTGGCCCTTTAGAGAGGGTCCAGTTCTGAAATCCAGAGAAATGTCAAAAAGGGTAAGAAGGTTTATTCTGGAGCCAAGTATGACCTAAGCAAAGATGGTAACCGGCTTTTCATGATAACAGAACAAAGAAAGTAATGAATGAAGGCTCCTTTTTAAAATACATTGCTGGAGGGGGGTTCCCCTTCTCAGAGGAAAGGGGATGGGGAGGGAGGGAGGGATGGTGGGAGGAGAGGGGGGCTGACATTGGGATGTGAAGTGAGTAAATAATTTAAAAGGATACCCTGCTGGAGACATCAGGGTAAGAAGGGGTACAGGAAAGGGGGACATCTCAGCTCTAGGTCAAAAATACTGTCTGGGCGCATTTCTAGTCTTGGTGACAACTAGGGTTTCGTTAAGTTCCTGCACCCCAAAAGGTTTTAAGATCAGAGGCAGGTAGCAAGGCGTGGAGGGGGGCTGAATTAGACCAAGATAAGCTTTTGTTGGTGGTGGTGGCCATGTGTTGTTGCTGTTTGTTTTGTTTTTGAAGACTGGGTTTCTCAGTGCAGCCCTGGCTCTCCTGAAACTGTCTCTGTAGACCAGGTTGACCTTGAACTCAGATCCGCCTGTCTCTGCCTTGGGAGTGGAGTGCTGGGATGTGTGCTACCCCACCTACCTTTTTTTTTTTTTTAAATATTTATTTTATTATGTAATTATGTGAAGTATACTGTAGCTGTCTTCAGACACACCAGAAGAGGGCATCAGATCTCATTACAGATGGTTGTGAGCCACCATGTGGTTGCTGGGATTTGAACTCAGGACCTCTGGAAGAGCAGTCAGTGCTCTTAACTGCTGAGCCACTCTCAGCCCCACCCCACCTACCTTTATTTTCATGAGATAAAGTCTAATTAGACTCTAGACCTGTCATATTCCAGCATCTCCACACTCAGCCAGCCCTACAGAAGGTTGTTACGGTCTCTTTAGTGCACCCGAGGTTCAGAAGCCTCCCAGGTGACAGCTTCTGTTCCTGCTACCCCAGGGCATGGTGAAAATGGTAGTTTAAAGGGCCTTTAGGAGATAGGATCCACGCAAGCCAATTTCCTGCTATTTCCTGAAGAGCACCGGAATACTCCCGAGAGCCACTAGAGAGCCACTATTCGCTGTCCTAGAACTCGGTCTGTAGAGCAAGTCTCAAACAGAGATCCACCCACCTCTTCTTCCCCAGTCCTGGGATTAAGGCTGCACTACCAAGCCCAGCTCCACGGCTGTGTCTTACCTCCCACAGAACCCTCTGATTCCTGAGGTTGGAATTAAAAGGACAGGGAACTTTAGGAAGATGTGGCTCCCAAAATGAGAACTACAACTCCCATCAGCTCTTGGGACGTTTTGTGTTATATTGACAGACTTCCTTTGCCCCTGAGGCTTTTGGGAGTTAGAGTTCATTTATTCCCTGTAGGTCAAGGGACCAGTACCTATGGTTGGCATTGATGAGGCTGAGTTTTGAAATCTAGACAGCTAACGTGCACTAATGAGGTAGAATGTTCTTTTGGACAAAATATTTTTGAAGTTACGAAGCTGGCTTTATCCATGAAGAAGCCTAACCAGGGGCTGTTGGGAGTTGTGGTTTTCACCCTCATATACCATCAAGGAGTGGGCCCTTTAATGACATGATGATGGAAAGTTGTAAAGAGATTGTCATAAAAGAGAGGGCTGGGATTGTTGGTCAGCCTGTCTTTGCATTGTAGCTGTGACTTATGGCATTGTGCTTCCCTTCCCTGTGGGGGTGGGGTGGGGTGGTGGCAGTGATAGTGATGGTAGTGATGGTAAGGTCTGAATCCTCATAAGAAAACTGCAACTCCCAGCTGTCCTTGTAGTTTGCTATCAAATGGGTATAGCTCTCTACTTGGCTGGGGTATTTACAATTCTTTTTTTTTTTTTTTTTTTTTTTTGGAGCTGGGGACCCAACAGGGCCTTGCGGTTGCTAGGCATGCGCTCTACCACTGAGCTAAATCCCCAACCCCAAAGATTTATTTATTTACTTAATGTATATAAGCACACTGTCACTGACTTCAGACACACCAGAAGAGGGCATCAGATCTCATTACAGATGGTTGTGAGCCACCATGTGGTTGCTGGGAATTGAACTCAGGACCTCTGGAAGAGCAGTCGGTGCTCTTAACCACTGAGCCATCTCTCCAGTGTGTTTACAATTCTTTAGAGCGTTTTTTTTTTTTTTTTTTTTTTTCCCCCTGGGGGGGGGGGAGGGGGGGAGCAGAGCCAGCATTCTGCTGCCATTCTGGTTTATGTTACGAGGAGATTACATCAGCCAGGATGGCAAAGAAGTCACGTGGAGGCTTCCATCTTGGTGAACTTCCTTGAGTCTTCTTTATTGACAGACAAGACTGTATAACTAAACACAGACATTTCCTCATTAGCTGTGGTGTGCCTTAAGAGCACTCTGCCTCAATTTAGCTGGGAATTTTTTGTTGTTGTTGTTTTGCTTTGGTTTTTGCTCATGATAGTTATAAGCTGGGCTCCAGTCATGAATATGTTAACCTCTGTTGGTAGTTTCTTCAGATCCTTGGCACCATGACAGCCCAGGAACAAGAGTAAATCCTCCCCTGACCCCACCTCACTTCTGATTTCTACAGCGGCAGTCTTTCCCACCTGTGTGTACCCACAACATGCTGGATGACTCCTCAGACCCCATCTTGACCACAATCCGACGAATCGGCCTTTTCAACAGTAGTGCGGACCGTGTGAAGGTGAGGGCTGTCCAGGAATTGGTGGGGTGTGGCAGGGGAAACATCTTCCCTGGACAATCACACTTCTCATCTACCTAGTTTGTTGACCGCCCTGTGTAGAGAGAACCCTGGCTTCCAAAGCCAAATGAATTAAGTTTAAGTCTTTAGCTTGTTGTCGACCTGCTGTGCGTTCCATAGAAATGTACCCTCTCTGGGTTACTCTAGGTGGCTAGAAGTAGCTAAGGCCTTCTCCTCTCTCTACAGGTGATTTTTCACCCAGAATTCCTTTCTTCCACAAGCCCTCTGCTCCCCGTGGACTATGAAGAGTTCGTGCGTGGATGTCACCTTGGAGTCTTCCCCTCCTACTATGAGCCCTGGGGCTACACACCGGGTGAGTGCAGGAGGCAAGGGCTGGCAGACTGCTGGGGTCTTGTCCAGTTCCGGCATGAACCTGCAACGTGTCACCTCAGTGTAGTCGTTCTCGTGTTCGAGTTTGTAACACAGATGTCTATGGGGCTCAGAACTAGAAAATGGATGTTCATTTCTGGTCGTTGTCACTGATAACCTTGGCTCCAGTTTGCTGATGAACAGACCTTCCCTGTGGTCTCTCAGACTCGCTTTGTAGCCCAGACTGGTCTTGAACTCCTGATCTTACTTCCCCTTCCAGTCTGCTGAATCACTGTGCATGCCAGGCAAGCCCTGTACCCACTGAGCTTCCTCTTCTGGGCCCCAGTGCCTTTCGACTTCTTCTCTCCTTTCCTCTCCAGCCTTGAGCTCTGAGTTAGAATTGATTATGTGTGATTCTCCCTCACTGAGGGGAAACTGGGGATTTCCTCTTTGTATTTGTTTTTTTCAGGCCTGCTTGTTTTCTGATCCCCAAGCTGGCCTCAAGCTCACTGTATCTGAGGGTGACTTTGAACTCTTGACCTTCACCTCTACTTTGCCTTGTATTGTAGACATATTCATCAATTCTAAAGATTTATTTATTTACTATACGTGAGTACACTGTAACTGTCTTCAGCCACACCAGAAGAGGGCATCGGATGCCCATTACATATGGTTGTGAGCCACCATGTGGTTGCTGGGAATTGAACTCAGGACCTCTGGAAGAGCAGTTGGTGCTCTTAACCACTGAGCCATCTCTCCAGCCCCTATTCATTAATTCTGTGCTCCAGCATGCACACACACATACTCACATTCACACACACACACACACACACACACTCTCACACTCACACCACAGTAAGTCCATTGGGCTTCCTTGCAGAGCTGGTGTGAGGGAATAATGTGGAGGGAGATGTCGGAAGGGATGACTGGAACCTCCAGAGAGTGTCTAATGTCCCCACCCCCCCTTTTCTTTTACTTCATTATTATGCTTACTCATTCATTCTTTTTAAAATATGTTTTATTAATTAATTAATTTACTTTACATCCCAATCACTGCTCCCCACCACATCCCACCCTACCCCCACTCCTGTGAGGGGACATCTACAGGTCCTGGTCTTGAGAGTCCCTTGCAAATCATCACTTTGCTCTGGTTAAGATGATAATGGAGCCAGGTGGTGGAGGTAGTACAAGCCTTTAAATTCCAGCACTCAGGAGGCAGAGGCAGGTGGGTCCATGATTTCAAGGCCAGCCTGGTCTACAGAGTGAGTTCAAGGCCAGCCAGGGCTATGCAGAGAAACCCTGTCTCAGTGGGGAAAAGTTGATAATACTTGCTGTGTTTAGAAAACTGCCATGGGGGGGTTGGGGATTTGGCTCAGTGGTAGAGCGCTTGCCTAGCAACCTCAAGGCCCTGGGTTCGGTCCCCAGCTCCGAAAAAAAGAAAGAAAGAAAAAAAAAGAAAACTGCCTAGGTTGAACTCCTGGCAATCTTTGCCTTAGCTTCCTGAACCGTGGGGTCACACACTGCTGCCATCTTTCTTTACCTCGAGTGGGCACAGCTATGAGCTGGGTGTGGTAGCACACTGGGGAAGCTGAGGCAGGAGAGTCAACATCCCACAGCCTGCCTAAGCTACACAGTAAGACCCTGTCTCAAAAGCAAACCAATTAAGGGGCACCTGGCATCAGCACCTCTAAGGATAAGTAATGGTATACAAAGGCCAGGAGGCTACGTAAGTTCAGGGCCATCCTGGGCTACATGGGTTCAGGGCCATCCTGGGCTACATGAGATCCTGTCTCAAAAAAAGAGGGGATGGAGAGATGGCTTAGCAACTAAGAATACTGTTCTTTTAGAGGACCTCGATTTGCTGGGTGTAGTAACACATCCTTTGATCCCTGTACTCAGGAGGCAGAGGCAGGTAGATCTCTGTAAATTCAAGGCCAGCCTGGTCTACACAGTCGGCTCCAGGACAGCCATAGCTACATGGTGTGAGACCTTGTCTCAAGAAAGCCAAAAATATGAGCTTATGAGATAGTTCAGAAGTTAAGAGCACTGACTGCTCCTCCAGAGGTCCTGAGTTCAAAGCCCAGCAACCACATGGTGGCTCACAACCATCTGTAATGGGATCTGATGCCCTCTTCTGGTGTGTCTGAAGACAGTGACAGTGTGCTCACATATATAAAATAAATAAATCTTTAAAAACAAACAAAGCCAAAAATAAAACAGTCATAAAAAAAACCCAGATTTAATTCCTAGCACCCATATGGCTACTAACAACAGTCTGTACTTCCAGGGGGGATCCAACACTCTCTTCTGGCCTCCACAGGTGCAGCAGACAAAACCCTACACCTGTAAAAATTAAAAATTAATAAATCTTAAAACAGTAACTACAGCCAACCTATAATCATGTCATAATCTAAACAGTATACTCGGGGTTGGGGATTTAGCTCAGTGATAGAGCACTTGCCTAGCAAGCTCAAGGCCCTGGGTTCGGTCCCCAGCTCTGAAAAAAAGAAAATAGAAAAAAAAAAGAGTATACTCAGATGTGCACGTGCACGCGCTCGCGCGTGCGCGCGCGCACACACACACACACACACACACACACACACACACACATCTTAACGTCGTGATGGTTAAGTAAAGTTATTTACGTGAGCCAGAGTTGGTCAGTGTTCCATAAATAAGTAACCTCTTCATCACAAAAATTTGTCTCAGATTCACTCTCTAAGTCTCTTTGGTCCCTAGAATTGGAGAGGCCCTTGGCACCCTTGCGGCTGTAGCCAGGTGCAGTTGGTTCAGTTGCCAGCAGGTGGCGATGGAGAACCATCTCTTCCGGCCTGGCGACTGAGTAGCCTTCTTTCCCTCCACAGCGGAGTGCACTGTCATGGGTATCCCGAGCATCTCCACGAACCTCTCCGGCTTTGGCTGCTTTATGGAGGAGCACATTGCAGATCCCTCGGCTTATGGTCAGTGCAAAGGGAGAACATGGGGTTCCTGGTCCACATTTCAGACATTGTTGTTAACAAATCCCGATTCCTGCCTCTAGGCATTTACATTCTGGATCGGAGGTTCCGAAGCCTGGATGATTCATGCTCCCAGCTCACCTCCTTCCTGTACAGCTTCTGTCAGCAGAGCCGGCGACAGCGCATCATCCAGCGGAATCGCACAGAGCGATTGTCAGACCTGCTGGATTGGAAGTACCTAGGCCGGGTATGATAGATTCCCATTACTAGGCCTCCTCTGGTTCTTTAATCCCAGCACTCAGAAGGCAAAGGCAGGTGGATTTCTGTGAGTTCCAGGGCAGCCTGATCTACAGAGGGAATCCAGGACAGCTAGGGCTCTGTTGCACAGAGAAACCCTGTCTTGAAAAATCAAAAGAGAAAGAGAGAGGATGGAGATAGCCTGGTGGTACAGGCCTTAAAGCCCAAAGCTCAGGAGGCAGAGGCAACCTCGATACAAAGTGAGATCCAGGACTACATAGAGAAACAAACAAAAACAAAGAGGCTAGGGATAGGTCAGGGTTTCCTGCTTATCTTAGCTGCTGTCTCTTTAAGGAAGTGATGTCAGGCTGAAGGGACAGCTCAATGATTCAAACCCCAGCACCCACATGGCAGCTCAGAACCATCTATAACTCCAAGATCTGACCCTCTCACACAGACATACATGCAGTCAAAACACCAATGCACAAAACCAAACAAACAAAAAAGAAAGAAAGAAATTGTTGTCAGAGCTAGAGACATAGCGCTGGCTGCTCTTCCAGAAGACTAGGGTTCAGTTCCCAGCACCCACATGGTGGCTCGCAAGCATCTGTAATTCTGTTCCCAGTGGACTTGACACCCTCTCGGCTTCTCTGGGGGCCCCAGGCATACTTATGGTACATGCAGGCAAAACACCCATACACTTATCTAAAGCACTGGAAGGTGGAGATGAGAGGGGCAGGCAGTGGTGGTACCTAGCACTCTGGAAGCAAATCTCTGAGTTCAAGGCCAGCCTGGTCTAGAGTGAGTTCCATGACAGACAAGGCTACACAGGGAAACCCTGTCCCAAAAAACCAATAAAAATAAGAAAGAGAAAGGGTACTTCATGGCAAGTCCCCATCTCAGAAAACAAGGTGCAGGCCACGTGTGGGGTACGTGCCTTTAATCCCAGCACTTAACAGGCAGAGACTGTAAGTTCAAAGCCATCCTAGTCTACATAGCAAGACCCTGTCTCAAGAAAAGAAAGAAGGGGGGAGGGGCGCGTGGACAGGAGAGATCACTTGCTCTGTAATTATGAAGATGAGAAATCAGGCAGCACTCACATAACCTGGCCTCCCAGAAACACTTGGAATTCCAACTGTAAAAGATCGAATGCCATCTTCTGGTCCCCACACAGGGGCACACATACTCATACATAAATAAATAAACCTTACAAAACAAAACTCAGGATGAATTGCACCTGAGAAATGACACCAGAAATTGCCCTCTGGCCTCTGCATAGAGACACACACGCACACATACATGCACATGCATACACACATGCACATGCACCAAAAGTGAAAAGAGAACCAGGTGTTGGAGTGCCCACCTTTAATCCAAGCACTTGGAGGCAAAGACAGGTAGGTCTCTGTGAGTTTGAGGCCAGCCTCTCTTACATAGCCAGGTCTCGGACAGCCAGGGCTACATAGAGATCGATCCAGTCTCAAAAACAATAAACAAATAAATAATCAATCTAGAAATAGCATCTGGTCGGAGTTCTCGTTTGCATATACGGTGTTTGGTTTGAGGATCCACCTGTCCTGTAGTAAGGTATGACTAGAGGATTGTCCCGTGCCCAGATGGACTGTGTACATTTACATAGGACATTTGCATAGGTGAGATAACTAGCTTTGCCCCATGTGCTCATTTGCATAAAGGTGTAGCCAGTGGAGCTGAAAGTTCAAAGCCAGCTTGGGGGTATGTAGTAACTTTCCCAACTCAAAACAGAAAATACGGTAAGGTGCGGCCAGCTGTACCTATTGACCCAGGCCTATCATCCAGCTACTGGGAAGGATGAGGCCGAAAAGCCATGCTACCTATAGGGCTAGCAAGAACCAGTGTCAGCTAATGCAATTATCAAGTGAGATTTGCTGGGGACTCCAGCAGTGACGGGCAGAGGAGTGTCCACCGGCAGTGGTAGAGCAGGGAAGCTGAGCATGCCTTTAGGTTTTAGACCCTTGACTACAATCTACCACAGAAGTGGTTCAGTGGTAGAGACCCTGCCTAGTGTCCACCAGTGAAGGGGGTGGGGGTAGTGTGGCTCTTGTTTAGAAAAAAACGTGACTGGACACTGGTGGTGCATGCCTTAAATAAGTCCCAAGCACTGGGAAGGCAGAGGCAGTCAGATCTCTGTGATTTGAGGACAGCCAGAGTTATTCTACAAAGAAACTCTGAAGAAAACAAACAAAACAAAACAAACAAAGCAAACAGAAAAAAAAAAAAAAGTGGCTGGGATTTTTCTGCCAGAAGCCGGGTGTGTAACCTCTGTCCTTGACGTGGTCTGCCCTCCTTTCTGCCCAGTACTACATGTCTGCGCGCCACATGGCTCTGGCCAAGGCCTTTCCAGACCACTTCACCTATGAGCCCCATGAGGTAGATGCGGTAAGTAGAGCCGGGACCGGCGCCGGACCAGGAGTGAAGGGCTGGGGCAGGGTGATTTGGGGTTTGATGATTAGTGGGAACCTCTAGGGACTTAAATTGCATCCATTCATTCTGGTTCGTGCCTGCCCTGCGTCTGCAGACCCAGGGGTACCGTTACCCACGGCCGGCCTCCGTGCCACCGTCACCCTCACTGTCTCGACACTCCAGCCCACACCAGAGTGAGGATGAGGAAGAGCCACGAGATGGACCCCTGAGGGAAGACAGTGAGCGTTATGATGAGGAAGAAGAGGCTGCCAAGGACCGCCGCAACATCCGGGCACCCGAGTGGCCACGCCGGGCCTCTTGCTCCTCCTCCACAGGCGGCAGCAAGAGAAGCAACTCAGTGGACACTGGGCCCTCCAGCTCACTCAGTACACCCACTGAGCCCCTGAGTCCTACCAGTTCCCTGGGCGAGGAGCGCAACTAAGGCCCCACCCCCCATCCCAACCCCATTCCCTGCCTGTTCCGTGCCCCTCTCGCAGAGGGCCTATGCAGATGGGAGGGTGCCTGAACCCCACTCCAGACCCTGAGTGGGACCCTTACCCAGTGTGGTCCATAGCCCAACCTCTGTTTCAGACACTCCAGCCCTTGGAGTTCCCACACTCCACGCCGCCGTGCCTTTCTTGGATCGCAGAATTCATTCTTTATGCACTGATCTGGAGTCTCCGGGCTTAGACTGGGTCCCAGAGGCCAGGGATCTGCCCTTGTTCTTCAATGCCAGAGGTTTTAGGACACCTGGTTTATTGGTTTCCAGGCTGCTTCTTTCGTTTGATCCTATAGTCATACAGAGTATGCTATGCTCAGGCCTGCCCCCCTGGGACCACCTCATGTTAGATTCTGTGTGGCTTCCCTACAGCTGAAACAGCCAAGTTCAGAGTTAGGATATTTCAGGGATTAACATAATCGAATACCGGCTTCGAGGTAGTCAGGTGGCAGGTTGCTTGCCTAGAATGCTGGAATCCCTGGATCTAGTTCTACAACCTCATAAACCTGGTGTGGTGATCCACATCTGTAACCCCCAGCGCTCAGTAGGTAGCGGTATAAGGATCAGGCATTTAAAGGTCATCCTCTGCTACTTAGGGAGTTCAAGGCCAAGGGGGACAACATGAGACTCTGTCTCAAAAGCAAAGGTAGCCGATTGCTATGGTTCTCCATTTCAACCCAGTCTGAGATGCCAGACATGCTGCAGGGTTGGCCTCCTTGGACACGTCCCGTTCATTTCTTCAAGGAGCATGCGGAGTTGAACCAGACACCTTTCTGCCTTATTCTGGACCAGAACTTACCTTTTCCTTGGTCCAGTGTTCCCTCTAGGGAGTGCCTCTATTGAGGGCAGAATGTCTGTCAACCCCGCAACTGCTTGGCCCACTGTGAAACCACTGGGTCCTGGGTCCTGGTGACTGAAATCAGGAGTCTTGTCACTGTGCTGCACCCTGGTCCTCTTTTCCTGATACAAAAGCGAGCCCACCGGCTTCTTGAAGCCCCACGTGTACCTCGAGGCCTCTCTGCCTGCAAGCTTTGTCCTGCCCCCAGCTTCAGTGAATGGGCAGGCCCCTCCTCACGCATGCTGTGTCTGGCCCAATGCCTTTGGTTTGCATTTGGGAGGGGGAGGGCAGAAGGTGTGTGATTGGAGTGTGTTCAGAGATGAAAAAAATACAGCTGTATTTAAGAATGCCAACTGTAACTGATGTAAGCTGATGCGGTGGGCCTCCCTTCTCTGATCGTTTTAGTTTTTTCAATTAGGATCTTACCTCTAGACGGTTCAAATTTATAATAGGCCTACCTCAGCCTCTCAGTGCTGGCATTACAAGGAGCCCCAGGTTCCGCCAGATTCCAGTTCCGCTCTCACCGAGCTCCATAGTCTTCTAGCTCGGGCTTCTGTGCAGATTTGGGTTACTGTTCTGAGATCACAGTGCTGCCGTCAGCAAAAGTACATCTGACTGCTTGCATAGATTTGAGATACACGTGCCAAGCGCTGGCTCCAGTAACCTTGGGTAGGAGGTGGCTGACATGGGAGATGCACGGGGCAATCAGTGAAAGGCAACAGAGTCCCTCAGCAGAGTCAACCTAACAGAAATCAGGTTCCAGCCCTGGGACTTTGGTAACAGCTTTCCTTTTGAACATCATTGTCAGAATCCCTTTGGCAGGTTCTCAGGACCCTGGGACCTCTGCATGACTGAGTCCTTGCTTTAATCCCTAGACCCTCCCATTATCAATCTCGTAAAGGAGTAGAAAGCTATAGTTCTATTGGGTCATTTTCCTGTCCACTGCTTCACCCAGAGCAAAGGTTACATATCATGAGGCTTCATACAACCCTTGGATTCTTTTTAACCCAACAGTCTGAGCTGACACAGCAGGGTTGTCCAGTGCCCCACACCCCACAACTTCCCATGTCTCTAAGCCCTTTGTTCCCATTTGTGCAATGGTCCCAAGTTTCACATCCTCTTTTTGATGGACCCCAGCACCCAGTGACCATAGCTGCCCTACCCACCAGTGTATGCCTTCACTGGCATTCACCAGAACCCAGGCTTCAGGTTGCCCATCTCCTCCTAGCCTGTTTGTATGTTTAGCCCATTTCCAAACTTGGATGTTGAAGCCTTTCTACTTTCTACACAGTAACAAACCAAGGACAGACAAATTGCTACAGCAGACTCCTAGGACAGATAATTATCACTGTGGCTTCTCACAAAACACAGCAGAGCCAACTCCTTTCCATGCAGCCCTCCCACACAGACAGAAAAACCAGCTGCTGTTTCAAAAAGCTTTATTTTTACTTGGTCCAAGACTTGGGAGAGGCTCCAGGGCGGTTACAAAGCTGCCTAGTGGCTTTAGAGGTTCACTCGGGTGGAGGTGCTGAGGCGGTCGGGTCGGTGCAGAGCAGAGGAGGGAGCCCCTTGGAAGGCACAGAGGCCTAGTCGTGCTTCAGAGTGAGGCGCTCAAAGAGATACTCGCCCAGAGATGCCTGGGCCACGCCAGTCTGCGCTGGTTGTGGCCCTGCCACCCTACGGAGGTTGGTCAGGTGGTTGCCCATCTTCTTGATGAGCTTCACCTCCTTATCCAGGAAGTGGCTTTCCAAGAAGTCACAGAGCTGTAAAGGACAGAGACTGCTGTGAATGGGAGGCCTAGAAGAACATGTGCCCTCAAGGGCAGGTGTGTCCACAAGCACTGGGTGTGGTGCTTCTGTAATCAGAGGGCTCAGGAGGGAGGGGATTAAATTACAGCGAGTAGGAATTCAACAGACAGCCTGGGTTTTGTCAAAGAAAGGAAGAAATGATTAGCAAGGTACTTACGTGAGGGTCTGTGCGGGCAGAGCCCAGGGCGTGCAGATCCAAGAGGGCCTGGTTCAGGTTCTTCTCCAGGGCCAAGGCAGCTTCCATGGCCTCCAGGGTTTTACCCCACTCATCTTGAGATGGCTTCTGTACACAAGAATATCAAGCCTCAGAACTAGCTCACATCCTTACCCAGCCAGGAATAAAACACAGCTAAGTGGGGACAATGGGGAAAAATAATGGGGTGTCTTTAATCCCACCGCTGAGGGACTGGGAGGGAAGACAGGAGGATCTCTTAACCTGGAGGCAACCTGGTCTACATTGTGAGTCCCACACCAGGTAGGGATAAAGACCCTCCCCTCCCCAGCCCCATCCACAGCAATCCTCAGCTGAATCCTTATTACCGCACTTTTCCAGATCCTGGTGCTTTTGGCAGCTCTACCTACATACTCCTACCTACACGCAGTAACCTGTTGTCTACAACGCCCTGCTCTCCTCACCCCCTAAACTTCTCCCTGGTAAAAGCTATGGGATGGCAAGCTCACCGTATGCTTGGTGGTGTCCAATGACACTGGCTCTTACCTGCACATCCTGGAAGAGTGCACGGCCCCCGCGTTCGTTCTGCAACTTGAGGAGACGCTCGGCGCCCTCGCGCTTCTCCTCGGCCAATTCGCGGAAGAAGTGGCCTACGCCCTCCAAAGCCACGTCATCCCGATCAAAAAAGAAGCCCTGCGGGAAGAAGTGTTACAAATACGGGTTAACGGTGAAGGCGGTGGCGAACACTTTAAACTTCAACCGCAACACTCAAGAAGAGGCAGAGGCAGTAGGAGTGTAGGATTTCGAGGGCAGCCTGGTCTGCTCAGTGAGTTCCAGTCAGAC